>NC_133143.1:40831430-41043930 GCF_048418815.1 Hemitrygon akajei | reverse complement strand
ACCTTTAATGTTGACAATTCTTTTTCCCTTACTAATGATGCTCGGCCCACTGAGTTCTTCCAGCAGGTTGTTTATTGTGTGGGAATTTTTGGTGTTGGGTGTGAGGTTGTGCTATTCCAAGGGGTCTTTTTCATCTATTTTTCGGGATATGTGGGCATCATCAACAAAGCCAGCAGATGTTATCAGTCCCTGACTCTCCGTGTAATGATTGTGATAAGCCACCTTCATAGACTATTTCAGTCCTTATGATGATGGTGTTTCTAAGTTCCAAAGGTCAGCAAATTTAAATACCCTGGTGTTATCATTTCAGAGGAGCTGTTCTGGGCAGAGCAAGTAAGTGCAATTACGAAGAAAGAACAACAGCGCCTCCACTTTCTCTTTGTGCTTGCAAAGATTCAGCATGACATCTGTAACTTTGACAAACTTCCATAGATGTGTGGTTGAGAGTATATTGACTGGCTGCATCACAGCCTGGTATGGAATCTCCAATGTCCTTGAATGGAAAATCCTACAAAAAAGTGCTGTCCAGTCCATCATGGTTAAATCCCTCCCCACCATTGAGCACACCCATACATAGCATTGTGGTAGGGAAGTAGCACCCATCATCAGGGCCCCCACCATCTAGGTCATACTTTCTTCTCACTGCTGCCCCATCACTGAACTGGTCCTATAACCTATGGAGTCACTTTCAAGGGCTCTTCATGTCATATCCTCGATATTTATTGCTTAATTATTTATTAATTTATCTTTCCCCTTTCTTTTTGTGTTTGTTGACAATGGTTGGTGCAGTCTTCCACTGATTCTATCATGGTTATTGAATTTATTGAGTACGCCCGCAAAAAAAAAAGAATCTCAGCGTAGTATCCAGTGACATATATGTACTTTGATAATAAATTCACTTAAAACGTTGAACTTTGATTTAACCCCAGTAGCAATGACAAAGTGACTAAATGTTTTCAAGTCAGAATGATAAATTTATTTTTAATGATAAAGTTCAAGGTTTTGTGCACTGTTTTGGAGTGATCAGGTTCAGTTTGAACAGTACATTCTGTAAAAAGCATAAATCGCAGCAAAGTTGTGGGAGATGAAGTGAGTGTTTAGGCTAATTGATGGCAGGCCAATGAACTGATATGTAAAGATAAAATTGATATCTCCACTAAAGTAATTTAGAAAGATGCTTGAAAACAATCTTTGCAAAAGCAGTAAAATAATAATTGATTCTCCTGTTGTTTGAGAATTCTCCATGCAAGTGAAAGCATAAATATTGTAAATGTAAAATACAGTTATAATATAGTTTGTTTTTAAGCTTGTCATGTATTCAATTGCTATGGAATTTCTTAACATTAATTGTCATTTTGGGATTTCACTTTGAAGATTGAATCTGATTGGAAAATAAATAACCCTCAGAAGAACTTCTCTGGTCAATTTAAAGTTAGCATATGAAGTCTCATAGAACCATAGAACACTACAGCACAGAAAACAGGCCATTCGGCCCTTCTAGTCTGTGCCAAAACTTTATTCCGCTAGTCCCATTGACCTGCACCCAGTCCATAACCCTCCAGACCGCTCCCATCCATGTAGCTATCTAATTTATTCTTAAAACTTAAGAGTGAGCCTTCATTTACCACGTCAGGTGGCAGCTCATTCCACACTCCCACCACTCTCTGAGTGAAGAAGTTCCCCCTAACCCTTTCCCCTTTCACCCTAAAGCCATGTCCTCTCATATTTATCTCTCCTCATCTAAGTGGAAAGAGCCTACTTGCATTTACTCTGTCTATACCTCTCGTAATTTTGTAAGCCTCCATCAAATCTCCCCTCATTCATAATGCCACTGGTTTTCTCTTTAGGCAGACAATATCCTCAACAAACCCAAATGATTTCTTAACATAATCTTTATAATTTTTTGTAACTTTAAAAGATTGCTCAAAGAAAATCTTGGCATATGCTGAAAGTGCCAGATCTTATTACCAAACAAAATAATTGTTAAATTTATTTCAGTGGACATAAACTTTATTTCAGATGAATCTGTGGACAGCAAGCATGTAGAAAGTATCAGGTATTCAGCAATAATAATTCAAGTATCAGGAAAATACTCCAAATAGTTTTTTTTTGTCACCTGTTCCTTTTCTGTTTGTTGTGGGAATTGATTGTGTTCTGTTAGTTTTTTTTTGTGTGGGGGAGAGGTTGCTATTTTTTGGGGTTTGATGTACCTATTCATTTTTAGAGGTGTTGACAATCAGGATTCCATTCATTTCTGTTAGGGGGGGTGGGTCTGATGTTTCTGAACAACTTTCATGTTCTTTCTTTGCTTCATGGCCATCAGGAGAAATAGAAATTTCAGTGTTGTATATGGATACATGTTTTGATAATAAATTAACCTTTGAACCCTTGAATTTCAAATTTGTAACTAAGGTGGGCGGAAACATTTTTCACAACATTTACAACTGTTCAATATGCAACAACCCATTTTATCCTCTACATTTATAATACTTGTAAATAGTCTTGTGAAAAAATTCAAGATGATACACTTTGAAATGTAAACTCTATTTGCACTCTCAACTCCATTTCTGGGTCAAATGTTTAATCTGACTGTCACCAATAGTTGTAAAACTGGCACTCTCAATTCCAAATAAGAGGTTTTCAGGAAAGACCGAAAAAAAATCTTTAACTTGGGATTTACTCTGAAGAACAGGTTAATTCACTATAATGATATTTTTGTCACTTCTACTCTAAGTTGATCAATTACTTAGTTGTTAATGCCCATAGTTATTCTGAATCTGAATAGTGTATACAATTTGTAACTTAATTGCATGTAACAACATGCATCCAATTATTTTATCTTCATTCTGTTCTTCATTTATTTTCAAGCCTTTCTGTCACAATGCAACTGCAGTAGTTGAAAATTTACTGACCGTCACAGAACAGCTTAAAGGTTTCAAGAATGGGTTTGCTGTATGTTTTTTTGGTACACCAACAGAGAAAATCTAACATAGTGCCCTCTGGATTTGTGAGTGGGAAGTGTGTCAGACACATGTGTAATAAATGAGGACATCTAGTGGAATAACCAGAGAACTTCTCATTAAGCCCTTCAGCTAATTTGACCACCAAGCATTATATTTTTAATTAAACGTTCTTGTTTTCTTTTAATTAAATATAAATTAAAATAGTATCGCTTGGCACATCAATGGTATGGTGAATCATGGCTTCACCACCAGGTTCAGGGACAGTTATTACCCCTCAACGTTCGGGGATAATTTCACTTGCCCCATCATTGAACTGATCTTTCAAGCTATGGACTCACTTTCAAGGACTCTTTACCTCATGTTCTTGACATTTATTGCCTATTTATTTATTATGACTATTTCTTTATTTTGATATTTGCATAGTTTATTGTCTTTTACACATTGGTTCAACACCTAAGTTGGTGAGGTGTTTCATTGATTCTGTTATGGTTCTTATTATGAGTATACCTGTAAGAAAATGAATCTCAAGGTTGTATAAAGTGACATAGGTGTACCTTGTAATAAATTTACTCTGAACTTTGAAGAAGTATGAGTGAAACCTGTACATCCTATTCCGCATTCTGAAGGGTTTTAACTTAGTCATTTTTTTTATTTTTCAAGACTGACTGCCTGCCCAAGACAGAATATTTCCTAGGTAGGTAGGAATCCTTCCAGAGCAGAGTGGAAAACCTACTGGACCTCACTTAGAGGAACCTGCAACTGCTCAAGGGAAGATGTGGGGATGAAGGGGTAGGATTGGAAGGGGTCAGACCCAGTCCAAGCAGTCTTTAGATTGTGAGGGGCTGATGGTAGGAGAGACATATTAGTGGGTTTGGGTGCTGTTACCACAGAAGCAGTTAGCTTAGTTGACTAGAAGGAAGTTTTGGTACAATGTGTCTCTTCAGTTTATTGGATTTCTGAGCTAGAAAAGCACCATGTGTTTAAATGGTCGATCTCCCACTTAAGAGCATGTTGGCTGTGTTTTCCCCATGCTGTATTTCTGGCAAACTTTGACTGGAAAGTTGGTATTGGAATTAAGAACTTTAGCATTTTTACATGCATTTCTTTTTAAATTGGAGGGGTTGGGTGGGGGGTGTGGTGGGTTTGTGTTAATGGAGAGAGATGATGGCAATAAGTTTTTAAAATAGTTTTATTAAAATGAAATTGCTGTCCACCTGAAACTTTTCCAGATTTGTAAGTGTTAGCATATGCATACTCAGTACACTGATATAATGCAATTGAAACAGATCTGTGCAGCATTGAAGATTAAAATGTTACTGATGGTAATACAGTATAATTTAATGGATAAAGTGCTGTAGTGCTTTCAATATTGGATACGTTTAGACAAACGATCTTGAGAATATATAGCAGCTGTAAAATTTAAACTTAGTTGATTAGTTAACCGTATCTAGAATAAACAACTAGTTCTTGCTAATAATGACATGAATTTGACATAATTTGTCGCACTAACTTATCAGGTTCGCTCATGTCCTTTAGGGAAACTATAAACAAAACAGTAGTATGCAGCCTTCGATCCCAGGGGATCATGGGTTTGCGCCTCTGGTGGACTGTGTCCTCTCCAGGGCCTAAGCCTGAGCGGGAAGAATTGAAGAACCGGCTGTTGCCCATGCACGGGTTCCCACTCTGCTCATAACAGATGTGGTCCAAGGGAAGGGCAAGCGCCGATACAGCTTGGCACCAGTGTCGTCGCAGAGGCTGCCAGAGTGAAGTTGTAAACAACATCAAACTGCCTGAGGGACCCGGCTCCGGATTTCTTCCTCAGGGTTTACTCCAGCAGCCTTTCCCATGGGTGGGTATGGCCGCAAGGCAGCGGAGGTTTAAAATCACTTTTCCTTCTCCAAGGCTGATGAGTCCAACCTGTCCAAAACAACCGGTTTTGAGGCGCCAGTGGACCGCCTTTGCCCCAACTCTTGTCAGTAGAAACAGTTCCGCCGGGCCTAGTAGCTAAGCCACACATGAAGGCCGAGAGTTGGACTTGGTTGTCAGAGGCTGTTAGAGTCACCCGCCATTTGGAGCACAAAATAATTTCTCATTTATTGAATAGTATTTGCAAGCTGAAATAAAGTACTAAAATATACATGTATATTTAACATTCTCTGTTTTGGCTAAAACGATGTTACTTCCTTTGCCATGTATGGAAAAAAATCCAAAATTAAATATGACAATAAAAAGAGAATACTAAACTATGTCAAATGGTAAAAACAACATTTTGTGTATTTAATTTTAATTATTTATCTTCTGTATTAATATTAATAGAATATATTTATTTTCTCAACTTCCTTGAAATCTTTTTTAGAAGTGAGATCTTACAGGCTCTGGTTCCTCATCAAGTTGCTTCAGTATGAATTGTGAAGCTTAGCATTAAATTGACAAACGTTTCCACCACTAGTACTTGAGACCTTGAAATTGTCTTGGGCCTGTTATACCCACAGGTGTCTGCTAAATTATTTTGTGTATTCAGAAATGTATAGTTTTGTGGCGAACTAGATATACCTGTCTGACTGCTCCTGTGGCTCCTCCCACAGACCCTGCTGACTGCTCCTGTGGCTCCTCCCACAGACCCTGCTGACTGCTCCTGTGGCTCCTCCCACTGACCCCCTGCTGACTCCTCCTGTGGCTCCTCCCACAGACCCCTGCTGACTGCTCCTGTGGCTCCTCCCACAGACCCCCTGCTGACTGCTCCTGTGGCTCCTCCCACAGACCCCCTGCTGACTGCTCCTGTGGCTCCTCCCACAGACCCCTGCTGACTGCTCCTGTGGCTCCTCCCACAGACCCCTGCTGACTGCTCCTGTGGCTCCTCCCACAGACCCCTGCTGACTGCTCCTGTGGCTCCTCCCACAGACCCTGCTGACTGCTCCTGTGGCTCCTCCCACAGACCCTGCTGACTGCTCCTGTGGCTCCTCCCACTGACCCCCTGCTGACTCCTCCTGTGGCTCCTCCCACAGACCCCTGCTGACTGCTCCTGTGGCTCCTCCCACAGACCCCCTGCTGACTGCTCCTGTGGCTCCTCCCACTGACCCCTGCTGACTGCTCCTGTGGCTCCTCCCACAGACCCCTGCTGACTGCTCCTGTGGCTCCTCCCACAGACCCTGCTGACTGATCCTGTGGCTCCTCCCACAGACCCTGCTGACTGATCCTGTGGCTCCTCCCACAGACCCCTGCTGACTGCTCCTGTGGCTCCTCCCACAGATCCCTGCTGACTGCTCCTGTGGCTCCTCCCACAGACCCCTGCTGACTGCTCCTGTGGCTCCTCCCACAGACCCCCTGCTGACTGCTCCTGTGGCTCCTCCCACTGACCCCTGCTGACTGCTCCTGTGGCTCCTCCCACAGACCCCTGCTGACAGCTCCTGTGGCTCCTCCCACAGACCCCCTGCTGACTGCTCCTGTGACTCCTCCCACAGACCCCTGCTGACTGCTCCTGTGGCTCCTCCCACAGATCCCTGCTGACTGCTCCTGTGGCTCCTCCCACAGACCCCTGTATAAAGGCGACTGTGGTCTGCTGCTCTCCCTCATTTTCCCAGGATGTAGTGTTGTTCTTCAGTCAATAAAAGCCGATATCTCACTTCCTAAGTCTCAGCGTGAGTTATTGATGGTGCATCAAGTTTTATACTAAATCTCTCAGTAGAACATAATTGTTTCTTCCATTCCCCACAAATTAAAAGCTACTTTAAAAAAATATACACGCTAGGAACTGAGGGGAGTAAATACACAATGCTGGAAAACTCAGGCAAAGCAGCGAGAGTGTAGAGAGAAAAACACTTTTCTTAATGTATATGGGAGTTGTAACTTACAGCAGCACCATGAATTCAACTGAATTATGAATTTATCACCACATATTGTTGATAAAAGTTTCTTTTCGGTATCAATGAATGAACAGATACAATGTGGCTGAAAAATGCTTACATAAGAGTTTATACTGAACCTATGCAGTGAAATTTATTGATCAATTTCTTGGTAAAATAAGTATTTCTTGATCAGATAAAAATAAGTCTGTAGGTTTTATGATGATTACCTTACAAAATGAGGACCAGAAGACAGTTGCCGACTCTCCTTCCCTGCTACACATCTTATAAAAGGGACGCAATTCTGGCATCTGTAACATTGGTTAACACTAACAAGTAACACAGTTATTTGGCGTTGTTACATTATTGTCTATCCTCTTCAGCTGCTGCTGTTCCATCCATCACTGCCAAGGCATAGTCTACAAGAAAGTGTTTATTTTGAGTCATAAATTGAAGGCATCATAGCAAACCTGAAATACCTTATTTTACCTTACTTATCCTATGGAAAACTCACAGGCAACTTCTTTGCTAAATATGCTGTTGCGCAGAAGATTCAACGTTAGATAAAGAACCCAAAATGAAGTTTGAGTTATTTTAGGTCTCACAAAAATATGATACATGTGATGAATAATTGCTGATTGTAAGCAAAACCAGCACAAAATCGATGCCAGATTCTTCTTTTAACACCTAATTGACAAATGACCTTTCAATTGAATGCTTGAAAACCAGCTCTAAACCATCTGTAAAACATGTCTTTGGTATGCACGTCATGGTGGATGTATTTTAGAGCAACTGTTTAAAGTTTGATGATTGATTAGATGACCAGATGGAGGTTATTAAGTAGGCCTTTACTCTGTAATCATTTAATTACACATCCAATTTTTTAAAAATGAGACAGAATATTTTTGGCCAACGTCTATTTGTAATAGCCACAAAGCTAAAGCTGTGATTATGATTCCAGGATTTTCCATGTCAGTAAATTTACTACAGAATTGACTTCTTACACATAAAATGTGATGAAATGATATTGAACATGGTGGCTGTCTCACAATGGTACTATTTGTAATTTCTGGAATTCACAGACCTCCATAGAAATCAAACATTTTTCCTGCAAAACAGTCGATTCCACATGTATACATACCTAGTCCAAGTGTAGAATTCCAATGTACCGAATCATTTCCCAGTCTCTCCCCATTACTGGTGCGAGAATAACAGTGGAATGTGTTATCCAGGTCCAGGCACTGAGTGCTCCCCAATTATTTGTATTTTCATTGCCCAGCGTATGGAATGGTATCAGTCCTCACACTTCACTCATCTTTCATACACCAACCAGTCTCTCTAACAATCACGTTTTATAACAGACAATAAAGGAGTCATTATTTATGTGAAAAATTGATCTCATGAACAAACAGTGAAACTGATTTACTTTAACACAGAGGTTCATGACCATTAAAGCATTAAATGAGAGAATAACAACATTAAGTGACTATTAAATGAGAGAATAACAACAGTTTGGGCTTCAAAATTTTATTATTATTTTTCAAAAAATCTTGTACTTTGATTTGTTGAATTTTTATGCAACTATATTGATTATTTGTATCTGTGTATTGCTTTCTCAAGTGAAAAAAATTCTTCATCAAATGTACAAATCTTAATGATCTGGTTGGTACTTCCATGTTCCTTTGGTCTTTTGAAGACCTGTAGATTAAAATAAAACATGAAATGTTAAGCCACCTCTTTCATTTATTCACTTAAATTTATCTCTACTTTTATCTGATAACACAAACCTATTTAACTGTTTTTGCTGCTATACTGCTATGTTTTTGTAAACATTTCTGAAAGTTAGAGGTGGAGGGGTCTGTTTCTTAATGAACTCCTTGTGGTGCCCAAATGTGATGGTTCTGGCGCACTCCTTCTCAACCAGCTTGGAGTATCTGATGATGAAGTGCTGCCCATGCTACCTGCCACTGGAGTTCACTTCAGCCATCCTGAAGGCAGCTTACATCTCACCTCAAACAGACTCAAAGCTGGCACTCAACGAACTATACTCTGTGGTCAACAGCCTTGAATCGGGATACCCATAGACCCTTTCATCATTGCCGGTGACTTCAATGAGGCAACTTGAAGAGTATGGTACCATGAAATTATCAGCACGTCTCCTGTCCCACTGGGGACCGATACATCTTCAACCATTTATACACAACTATCAAAGATGCCTATTGAGCCATCCCTCAACCACACTTCGGTAAATCAGACCACCAGGCTTTTGCTCCTACTCCCTGCAAACAAACTGAATAGGAACAGGAGAATCCAGAACAGAAGCCGGTACTGTGCTGGTCTGAGCAAACACAACATTCTACATGACTGCTTTGCGTCGGTAGGCTGGTTCATGTTCGAAGACTCAGCTGCCAGCCTAGATGACTGTCACTGTCATCAGGACTTTATCAGCAAGTGTGTTGAGGACTGTGTAGCAAAGTGGACAATTTGGTAAGACAGTGGCATGCTTGGACACAGCATCCTCTCTGGTTCAAAACAGAGGTGCAGTTGTTCATCCTTTATGTCTTTTTTATGATCTCAAGACGCCATTGGATATTAAGAACATCAAGTACAGCAGGTCTGCCCCATTAGTGAGCTGCAGACTAGTGATCGAACTGGACTTGTGCACACTACCATCTTACCTAATCGTGCACTTTGCTACACAGTCCTCAACACACTTGCTGATGTGTTGCAGCCACCTCAAACAGACTTAAAGCTGGCACTTGAGGATCCAAGTCCGTTGAGCACAGAGTTTACTGAGTGCCAACTTTGAGTCCGCTTGAGCATGTGTTGCAGACAGCTTCAGCCACCCAGGCAGTATGTGATCCAACAAACAGCGGAAAGCATTGGCTTAGATGTTTTTCTCTTTTGATTGCTAGACAATGTTGGACATTGGTAATGTAGAATACTACGAGTCTGATTCACTGGTTCACTGGGGAGTGGGGTAACTGTGTTGACTCAGTTGTTGTTTGAACAAGGCCCTCGTGCCTCAGAGTTGCCGGTGAAGGAGGTGATGGAGTTGGCTGTGTGCTGCTGGATTCTGTACCGGGCTGGGGGCTGGCACTTTTTCAGTAACTCTTACACTTCAACCTGCACTGTTATTGTTTTACCTTGTTCTCACTCAATGTACCGTGTAATGATTTCATCCTATAAACAGTGTGCAGGACAAGCTTTTCACTGTATCTTGGCACAAATGACAATAATAAAGCAATACCAGTACAAACTTCACTCAGGTGAAATTAAAGATATAAAAGACAGTTTTGAAATACAACACATTAGCACATCATTCATCTGGCAGGGTATAATTGGCATTATAGCCATAACATATTACCAGTCAGAGTAGGAACTTTGATTAAGGCTGTTTCAAAAAGGAATACATTTAAAGAATGAATCCATGCCTACCTTTCAAGTCCATTCATTCCACATAAAACACCAAAGAAAAGATCATTTGTAGCACATGTTTTACTGGTTCCTGAATATAGAATTGGTCAACCACATTGGACTCTTAATTAATTTACTGAAAATTGAGTTGGCAGGATTTGGTGTACAGTGACCAGCAGAGTATCAATAAAGTTTAGTTTCTCTTCTGTCCCATCTGTCACTGTTAGTAGAATAATAGTTCAATGTCCCCACCAAATTGTGAAGGTTTTTCTGCATAGATAATTACTGATTTATTAGCTTCTTTTGGAGAATCTTTTGTCATATTTTCTTTGCATTTATCCATTTTTACCTTTACTTTTTGGCCAAGGACCATATCTTTGCCCAACCATGAGAAAGCATGGATTCAGAAGCGCAACTGAAATTTCATTGTGATTGATTTCAGATGAATGATACAAAACAGCAGAAAAATTGCTTCTTTAATTTAGTAAAATGTAAACTACTGTTTGTAGGATGGAAACGTATTGATTGGTGGTGTTAAAACAAGGATGAACATAGCGTAAGCAGGAGAGAAGTAGGCATCAGTGAAAGTCATGACACAAAATTGTGGCATGCAAGGGAATGCCTAGAAGTGTGGTTTTCCACAAACAATTCTGTAACCTTAATTCTACTTATGATCCAATGCGGACAAAACTCCAGACCAAAACGCACAAAGTTCGCCACGCAACCGATCAGTAATGAGATTCTCCCCCTCCACATCACGATTGGGTTTCCAAAATGGTGACCAATCAGCTGATAATAAGTACTGTATATAAAGAGCAAGCATTTAGGGGATACACCAAAGTTAACAGCACACTGATGATGTCTTCTTGTATGGTGCTGATACTTCTGCAAGTAAATTGCAAAGCTTGGAAAACGACTCAAACCCACCAGATGTTATTAGGGTTGAAAGAGCACAAAGAAAATTCACTAGAATTGCTCGGATTGGGGGACCTGAACTAGAAGGAAAGATAGAATGGGTTAGAACTTTATTCCTTGGAATTATGAATATTGAGGGGATATTTGAAAGAAATATACAAAATTATGAGGGGTATAGAAAGGGTAAATGAAAGCAGACTTTTCCTCTGAGGTTGGCTGAGACTACAACTAGAGGCCATGGGTTAAAGAAGAAAGATGAAAAGTTTAAGTGGAACATGAAACTACTTTATTCAGAGGGCCATAAGAGCGTGGAATGAGCTGCCAATGCATGTGGTGCATACAAGCTCAATTTCAGCATTTAAGAGAAGTTTGGATAAGTACATGGATGGTAGGGGTACGGAGGATTATGGTGCAATTCAATGCTAGTAAGCAATTTAAATGGTTTGGCATGAACTAGATAGGCCAAAAGGCCTGTTTCTGTACTGTACTTGTCTGTGACTGTGATCAGTACCTCTAATTAGGTATGTAACATGTCAACACACAAAGAACATGCACGGTTGACAAAAATATCCCTAACAGCACCTGAAAATAGATTAAAAGCCTGAAGTAGGGACACATCCTGAGCCAGCACTAAATAAAGGCTCAGGCTGTCCCTGTCTGCTGCACATCAAGAGGAGAAAGAGTGTGCTCAAGGGAGGTTGTCTCTAGACATATTGTTAGGATGCACAGCAGCTACTTAAAATTAATCCATCATCAAAGACATGGGGTTAAAGGGAGATTTCAGACTAGCATCAGGGACCATTTCTTTACACAGTGACTTGTGGACACATGGAACAAACTATCTAGTTGTGTAGTTGAGAGTAGTACCTTAGAGACTTCCAAATCTAAACTCAATAGTTATTTCAGTACACCACGTGAATAGAAATTTGGTATGTTTTGTTGGGCCAAAAGGCCTGTACTTGTCAAAATCTTTCTAAAGATCCAGTGGATGCTAAACTCTGGAGATTCACTTGAAGACATCTCACCACTTGCTCAGGTCACAGAAGGGGTGTAGGTTTGCACTCCATTGCCAAACACAAGATATCTCCTCATTTTAATTTCAAATGATAATTTTCACATCATCATCATGCCATTACAATTGATTAAGTATATCTTCATGAAATGGAAGTCTCACTACTTTCTCTTGACATTCAAGGATGTCATCATTGTCCATTACCCCAGCAGTAACACTCTCGATCAGATTATTATCTTAACAAGACGCCTGAATAAGATGAGGGTTAGTCAGAGAAGGTTACTAGATGGCTTAGCACCTGTCTGCCCATTATTACCTGTAGCCGTCTGGTTTATTTGGCTGATAGACATTCAGATAAATGGCTGTAATGGGAGAAAGTGTATTTAAGTGTTTTTATTCTGGTTTTATTTTTAACCATTTTAATTGATATATTTATTTATTTCACATTTAAAGCATTTTATATGTTTCTGATTGCTGCTGAAATATTTTGACAGCATTGGCAGACAGCCACGGTAGAGGTCTGGGCTTGCAAAGGCTTCTGAAGGTTCTGGCTTATTCTCGTGTCTCAATTACATTGCCTGTGGTCTGGGGCCATCTTGGCCTTTTAGGTTTTGGAAGATAAATTCAGAGGAACTGGAAATGTCTGGGCAACAGGTTCCCTCTGGAAAATTCAGACCATTGAAATGTACGGATCCACTCTCTGTTTTGATCTTATTTGTTTCACCAAACATCGATCTGAATCAATGTATTGCCTATATATATTATGTCTTAGTCCAACATAATCCTTATAAATCCAATGTAGTTATATTTCTTTGAATAAAAGATTCATGGAATCATACAGCACAGTACATGCTGTGCCGAACATGTACTTACTTTAGAAATTACCTAAGGTTACCCATAGCCCTCTATTTTTCTAAGCTCCATGGAGTCTCTTAAAAGACCCGGTCATATCCGCCTCCACCACTGTCGCCGGCAGCCCATTCCACACACTCACCACTGTCTGCATGAAAAAACTTACCCCTGACATCTCCTCTGTACCTACTTCCAATCACCAAACATATCAAACAAAACTTCCAACGTTTCCTTTTAAGCTCATTCCTCATATCATAAGCCGATGTCCTCTTGTTTTATTAATGAAAGTTTTGGTTAGTGCTTCTTAATTCTAATTAAATAGATGACCTCTCATACATTTTTTCTTAGCATGATAGAAGTTTATTTGATGCATTTGTAGTCTATTTTATTTGAATGCTTAAATATCAACAATTATGTACATGTTCATATTATTTTCAAAATACTTCAATTTTCACAAAGAACGTCTTGTGTCTTTAATGTGGACATTCCAGATTATTTGCCAAGAAACATATTAAGTATTAGAAAACAGAGCCATTGGCTTTCTCTGTTGGAATTGTTAATGAACAGACACCTTAATCTTGGAGTGAAAACATTCTGGATCCCATTTACTGCGACTAGAACAAAATGTTGTATTTTTATTTGATGTGGTAATGTGTTTTTCTCACTGACTTCATGTATTCTGCACAGGTACTTAATATTGCGATGATTTTTGCAGAAGAAAAAGGAGGCAAAATTTAGGTGAAAGTGAACAAGAATCTGAGTTAAATTACTCGGATGTACGCTAAATGAGTTGATTGCTATCATGAGGAAATCTGCAGATGCTGAAAATTCAAACAACACACACAAAATGCTGGTGGAACACAGCAGGCCAGGCAGCATCTATAGGGAGAAGCGCTGTCGACGTTTCAGGCCGAGACCCTTCGTCAGGACATTTATCAAGAAGACAAACATTCTTCACTTGAATTTCCATCATCTGCAGTTCATTTCATTTTCCTTACAATATGGTTATTGCCCATAATGCTGATTGGACACCAATGTAGCCATTGTAAACAGATACTATTTCTCTAATCAATTCCACAAAGACACTTTAACCATAAGTTTTGTTTCTGTCTTACTTTTTACGTTTTTACCTGACTTCCATGATTTGTAAATCCAGAGCAGTTCTTCCCTTTATTTGACTACTTTTAGATTCAAAATCAGGTTTAATGTTACAGGCATGTGTTGAATTTTTTTTTTATTTTGCAGCGGCAATACATTGCAATACAGAATATTGAAATGTAAGTTACAGTAAGTACATATAAAAAGATAAAATTAAATGTGCAGTGCAAAAATGGAGGCAAAAAGATAGTGAGGTAGTGTTCATGAAATTATCATCCATTCAGAAATCTGACGACGGAGGGGGAGAAAGCTGCTCTTGACAACTGAGTGTGTATTTTCAGGTTTCTGTATTTCCTCCTTGATGGTAGCAAAGAGAAGAGGGCATGTGGTGGGCAATTGGGTGATGTGGGCCCTTAATGATGGATGCCACCTTTTTGAGGCATCGCATTTTGAAGGTCTCTGGAGGAGAGCTCCCATGATGGAGCTGGCTGAGATTACAACTTTCTGTAGCTTTTGCAATGGCCCCTCCATACTAGACAGTCATATTACAACCCGTCAAACTGTTCTCCACAGTACATCTGTTGAAATCTGCGAAGAGTCTTTGGTGACATGCCAACTCTCCTTAAATTCCTAATGAAATATAGCCGCTTTAAGTGGTTAAATTATCACGGAGTTTACACTCAAAATTGAATGAAGATGTTATTTAAATAAACCTTGAGTAAAAATCCAGTGTCAGGAGTGATTAGATTACCAACTAGTCACGTAAATACTTCGGATTCACACAAACGAATAATTCTTGCCTTATTCAATACCAAAGCAATCTTAATCTGATTCTTAACTGCTCTCTGAAGTAGCCACAATGCCATTTATTTTCAAAGCGATTGTTAGCAATGGTCATTTATTGCTGGCCTTATCAATAATACCAATTTTTAAAAAAAGAATTTAGATAAAGTCTTGTTAAAATACAGTTTCAAGAGGTTAACAGTTCATCCATATTTTAGTAGATTTATTATTTGGAGGACATTTGTTGCATTTGACTTATTATCATTAAATCTTTATGTGTATTGCAATGACTTTCTCATTCTTGTTCCCCAGTTTATTGTTGTGTATTTTTCTACACACAAAACATCTGCAAGAAGTAATTCAATTTTCCAGGTTCTCAAGTATTTTTAAAAAATAATTATTTCACAATTTTCAACAATGTTTGATGAATTCTAATTGCTAATTCAGTTCAGAAAGAACATAGCTCAAATAAGTGTGTAATAACTGGGTTTAGTTTTTCTTAAATTCCAAAATATTTATGAACATAATCCACTACTCAAGAAATTCTTTACCTCTCTCTCATGGATAACAGAACAGCAGTACAGAGATATGCAAGTAAGCATGGGTTTCAGTTTTCAGAGTCATAAAGCATGCAGCATAGAAGCAGTCCCATTGGCCCACGATGTCCATACTGACCAGTAAGTGCCTATCTATACTAATTTTAGTTATCAGTACATAGTTTGTAACCTCTGTCTCAGCTCATCCTAATAAGTGTTATGAGATAGTTTGCTTCCATTGCCCATTGAGACCATACATCCCATTTCCAGCTACTTTATGGACTCGCTTCCAAGGATTCTCCAACTCATGTTCTCAGTGTTTATTTATTTATCCATACATCCATCCACTTGTACAGTTTGCAGAGTTTGTCTTTCTTGCACACTGGTTGTTTGTTAGTCTTTGTGTGCAGTTTTTTGTTGATTCTATTGTATTTCCCTGTTCTACTGTGAATGGTTGCAAGAAAATGAATCTCAGGGTAGCATATGGTGATATATACATACTTTGACGATAATTTAATTTGAACTTTAAGATACTTGGCTACACGGTACCATTTTGCAGGTGCCATACAGTTGACTGCATGGACAGCCGAAATCACGTAGTCAATAAACGCATATTAGTCTCATTCTGTTTGGAAAAAAAATATGGCTGTTGTGCTGCGTTGAGCTATTCTACTTTGGACTTCCCAATATTTGAGTTATCGTGGTTCATCCCATTCAGCATGTGGTAGTAATCAGCATGAAAGCCTCACTCCCAGCATCAGTTCAAAGGATCATCAGTACTTCCAAGGTAGTTCCTTATTCCTTTAACTTGGCCAACTGTTTGCCTCCTGGGTATTGTTTTGGTGCATTGAATGAGAGTGCCACCAAATGTGTTAACTTCTGGGAGGTAGGTGACAGATTGGACAGACATTGTTCAAAGGCTGATGGAAGTGAGGCATTTAAGATGCTTAATAGATTTGTTAAGGCAGAGAGAAAAAAAACAATTTCCATTCTGGGGTCTAGGAAAAAGGAAATAATATTAAAATCACAGGTTGACAAAGTGATGACAGGAAGCACCAATGGGGGAAATGAAATTCTGGAACTTTCCCCAAAAATGCTGCTGGGACTAGGTTAAAGGAAACTTTCAAATTCAAGATTGATGAAATGTTAAAGATTGGAATCAAGCTGTCTGCAGGGAGTTAAAATACAGACCAGCCATGATCTAATAGGGTTATGCTCAACATATTTACTACTGTGAGCAATGTGTTTAGCTCTCATTGTGTTTTGGAAGTCTCATCCAGACAACTCCCTATGGATACAAGGCTGTCACATGGGACACAGATTTAGCCCCAGAGAACCCTGGACCACAGAACAAGCTCATTCATTTCATAGTTCAAAGTACATTTACTATCAAAGTGCATTTCTGTCAACATATACAACCCTGAAATTCATTTTCTTGCAGGCATACTCAACACATCCATAACTGCCTAGCAACCATCATAGAATAAATGAAAGACCACACCACCTGTGTACTCAACCAGTGTGCAAGAAACAACAAACTGTGCAAATACAAAAAGAAAGAAGGAATAATAATAAAGAAATAAGCAATAGATACGGGAACGTGAGATGAAGAATCCTTGAAAGTGAATCCATAGGTTGTGGGAACATTTCAGTGATGGAGCAAGTGAAGTTGAGTGAAGTTATCCCCTATCGTTCACAAGCCTGATGGTTGAGCGGTAATAACTGTTCCTGAACCTGGTGATGTGAGTCCTGAGGCTCCTGAACCTTTTTCCTGATGGCAACAGTGAGATGAAAGCATGACCTGGGTGGTGGGGGTCCCTGGTGTTGGATGCTGCTTTCCTACAACAACATTCAGTGTAGATGCGCTCAATAGTGGGGAGAGCTTTACCCATGATGGACTGGGCCATACCCAATGCTTTTTGTAGGATTTTCCATTCAAGGGTATTGGCGTTGCAGTATCACCACACATCTATAGAAGTTTGTTGAACTTTCTTTAACACTGATTTTAGCACCTACAAATTACATTCAGTACAACCAGTTGCCGATTACATTTTGATTGTTTAACCCAGCCACCCCCAACCCTCATCCCCACCTCCCTCTCCACCCTTCTCTCTCCCCCTCCACCACCAACTGAATAGTAGTGCATACACAGACAGATCATTCCTATTTTAACAGAAGATCTTTTAAGTTAGTTATCAAATTTGTCCACATTAAGATTGAGTTTGGCCGTGCATCATTTACTCTTGCTGATGATAACTCCAGGTAAGAAATGTCCTAAAAGCTCTGAAGCCAGTGAGTACTTGAAGTATCCAATGCTGGACTACAATGTTCTTAGCTAGTTAAGCCTGCCAGCCAGACTTTGCGTGTTTTTTCCATCCAAAATGAGCAATATGGGTCAGGAACCAGTCCCAGTTGATGTTTAATTCTCGGTGTTAGATATGCTTTACAACAAAATTTCAAATGTATGTACCGATGATTTGGGTTTTTCGAAGCACTGGCAGCATTATGTTTGTTGAACTTTTTGATGTCATGCCGAATCTTCTCAAACTCCTAAGGAAGTAGAGGCACTGCTGTACTTTCATCGTAATTGCACTTATGTGCTGGGCCCAGACAGGTCCTCTGAAATGAAAGCACTGAGAAATTTAGAACTGCTGATCCTCTCCACCACTGACTCTCTGATGAGGACACCACCTTTGATTTAGTCTTTGACAGTGGTGTCATCAGCAAACATGAAAATGGCATTGGAGCTACGCTTAGCCATCCAGTCATAAATGTAAAGCAAGTAGAGCAGAGGGCTCAGCACGCAGCCTTGTGGTGCACCCGTGCTGATGGAGATTGTGGAGGAGATGTTGTTGCCAATCTGAACTGACTGGGATCTGTAAGAGAGGAAATTGAGGATCCAACTGCACAAGGAGCTAGTGAGGCCAAGATCTTGAAGCTTATTGATCAGGCATTTGAACTCGCTCCTTGTATTCCTTTCTTCCAAAATCTTCAGTGCCTGAGATAAATTGAATGAATTCAGAGCAGAGAATGTCACACAGACCCTTGAGTTTGTGACATCATTTAACAAGATCTGACTAACCACAGCTCCGCGTTCCTGCCTACCCCGATAACCTTTCACCTATTTACCTATCATGTATGCGTCCAGCTCTGCCTTGAAAATGTTCAAACCAAGGTTCAATGGGCAGGTTTCTTTTTGGCTTGTATGGTGTACAACCTTTACCTGTAAAGATGAAGAGAATGCACCGGGTTTTGAGAAAATGATGATGCTACAGCGGAACACTGTGAACTGGCATGAGCATGAGTTGTTTGGTAAGCGAAGTTTGTAATCGTAGTCAGTGCATGGGTTTTGTTGCAATGCTAGAGGGCAGTGTTGTGTGGACTTGCCAGTATTGTAATTAAATTTCGGTACTGAGAAGTGGAGTTTGATTTAAAGCTACTCAACCTAGTAGGACCGAAAAGTCTTTAGCATTGATAGACTAAATATTTCTGCCCACCGCCTCCTGAGAAAAATTCTGCATAACTTCCAGGCTTTCTCCTGTCTGTGCAGGTTTCATACCTATTAGTTCAGCATGAAGGAACACTTTCCCCTGTTTCTTCCTTCCTTAAGCATCGTTTCTCTTCTTCCTGTCTAACTCTCCTTCATGTGAAAGAATATGTTACACTTTTGGGAGAATCATGGATCCCCATTTCAGAGTCCAACAAGTGTGGAGCCAGAAAAATCATTGGTAGTCATGGCTGTGGACATGGATCCTAATAATCAGTGGCACCATGGATTCTGAATCTTCTCTGAGCTGACAGAAGCTGAAATAGGCATCCTATCATCTGCTCCTCTTTTAGAGTAATATATTTGACATCCAACAAATAACTGGGTTCTCTGTCACAGTACGTAATTCACATTTTGCACTATACTGTAGAAGCCATGAACAACACTACTATTTAAAGTAAAAATCAACCTCAAGTTCAAGTTTAATTCTCCTTCAACCGTACATAAATACCCATGAATACAGACAAATGGAACTGGGCCAAAGTGCAAACAGTCATACATGGCACAAGGAACATATAAGATAGCAGTAACATGCAGTCACACAACAATATATATAACGGAACCTAAGGCCCTGAGTGTCACGTCCTTGTGCATGGAAGTTGTCATCAAGAACAAGCCTGAAGCAGTTCGCAGAAAATGGAATCAAGTTTATCTTACACCAAGTGAACAATGGAGGGAAGCTCCGAAACAAGGGACAATCCCCAACCCAGCAGGGACGCCATGCCATATCGTCTCCAGCGTCACCCCCCTTGGGTGGCTGCAACAGGTGATCCTGTGACATGAGGCCCAGGCCACACTACAACTGAGGCCACGAGCTTCCCTGCCAATAAACTGGTGAATCGCCATGCAGTATTCTATAATGTCCACAATGGTCTTGCAATCACAAGGGAAACATCCAAAACTATCACTTACTGTTAGACTGCGCGCCACCTTCGTGCACCGACTCCAACGCCTTTCTGTAGCAGGAAGCAATACGTTCTGCACCAAGTCCAGCTCCTCCAGTTGTCCCACCATTGAGCAACTCGCTGATGGAGTAGACCTGCAGTTCTTGAAATCCTTAATGTCCAGCAGTGTCTTGCAATCATAACAAAAAAAGCCAAAAACACCTTTGGTTGGACCTGGAGAGGTTGGTTACGTCCGACCGCACAGCCATCTTACCAGAACAAATGAGTGAGAAGTTCAATTCCAAATGGCGTCCAGATGTTACTGGCAATAACAAGAGTACAAGGGCTTTCTTAAAACCTGTGATGCAGGTGGTGTAAATCTGCAAAATTCCATTGTTGTTCAACGTTTAAATCTTTTTGATTTGAACACGACATAATTTATTTCACTAAACAATTTCTCGCTTTGAACATTGATATTTGGAGTGTTGAGTACAAAGTTTTTTGGATGATTTGTGGCATGATCAATGAGACAAGAATCAGCCTATGGTCACCATTGTTCAGAACTGCCACACAGCGTGCTCTGCACATTAAACTCTGTTCCCAGAATCAAATGCAGTTGATTTCAATGGGACTATCTTTCCACAAGTGCAAACAGAGCATTTTGTAGTATTCCTGAATAATCAGTGAAAGAGAAACTTCCACTGACGATGCATGGATGTCATTGGTAAGAGGAAGCCCACAGCAGCCCACAGATGAATGCAATCCAGCTTGTCTTTCACTGCGCGAACACTGGAGGGCAGCACTGACAGGAGGGGCCAGACCCCAACAAGCACAGCAGCTACACCTCTGCTCTCTCCCACACCACCTTTGCTGTCTCTCCCTGGGCAGCTGCAACAGGCAACTCTGTGGCTTGAAGCCTAGTCCATGCTACATCTGAGGCTTTGCAGCCCCCTCGATGCCAGTCTCGCCAATGAACTAGTAAACTGGACTTGCAGAATTCTACGTTACCAGGGTCTTGAGATCACATGAAAAACGTCCAAGGCAATCGCTTGCTCCATTTGCTAGACTGCACACTGCCTTGATGCACCAACTCCAATGTTTTCCTGTAGCATGTAGCAACACAGTCTGTACCAAATCCAGCTCCATAACCTCCGACTGGGTAGACTTGCAGTACTTGATGTTCTAGTTAACTAACGGTGTCTTGTGATCATATAAAAAGAACATAGAACAATACAGCACAGTACAGGCCCTTCGGCCCCCAATGTTGTGCCGACCCTTAAACCCTGCCTCCCATATACCCCCCCACCTTAAATTCCTCCATATACCTGTCTAGTAGTCTCTTAAATTTCACTAGTGTATCTGCCTCCACCACTGACTCAGGCAGTGCATTCCATGCACCAACCACTTTCTGAGTAAAAAACTTTCCTCTAATAAACCCCATGAACTTCCCACCCCTTACCTTAAAGCCGTGTCCTCTTATACTGAGCAGTGGTGCCCTGGGGAATAGGTGCTGGCTGTCCACTCTATCTTTTCATCTTGCATACCTGTATCATGTCTCCTTTCACCCTCCTTCTCTCCAGAGAATAAAGCCCTAGCTCCCTTAATCTCTGATCATAATCCATACTCTCTAAACCAGGCAGCATCCTGGTAAATCTCCTCTGTACCCTTTTCAATGCTTCCACGTCCTTCCTATAGTAAGGCGACCAGAACTGGACACATTACTCTAAGTGTGGCCGAACCAGAGTTTTACAGAGCTGCATCATTACCCTGTGACTCTTAAACTCTATCCTTCGACTTATGAAAGCTAACACTCCATAAGCTTTCTTAACTACCCTATCTACCTGTGAGGCAACGTTCAGGGATCTGTGGACATGTACCCCCAGATCCCTCTGCCCCTCCACACTTCCAAGTATCCTGCCATTTACTTTGTACTCTGCCTTGGAGTTTGTCCTTCCAAAGTGTACCACCTCACACTTCTCTGGGTTGACATAAAGGATGAACAATTGCACCTTTGGTTGGACCTAGAGTGGCTACTGCGACCATTTACATTGCCATCTTTCTGGTAGTTAAGTCAGAACCAGATTCAGTTCTGGTGAGATGAACCTGCGTGACCTAGTTATACTAATTATAGTCATGCCAAAATTGGACAAGAGTGCTTGACAAGGTGATATTTACATGGTTACATTGAACCACACAATGGAACACGAGCAGCTCATTGCTTTTTGTTTGTTGAATCTATATATAGAGTTGGCAAGAGGCAGAAGATTTTGTTTTTACCAAATTAGCCACATGCAAATACTCAGCTGAACTTGGATAAAGAGAGTCACAATATTTGAGAATCAACAAAGAGAAGTCTTCACTATTACTTCAATCTACCTACCACACCATGTGAAATTATCACATCACAATGTACAAGACCCTACCAGTTGTAGATCTTTGAGCAATCAAGAAGATACTTGATCTACAATAATACAATACTCTAGAATAATAGATGCAAATAATGAAGAAAATAATCTTTGTGAGAAACTTTCACATGCCTACACAAGCACAACATAAAACTCAAAAGAAGGAAAACTGTGTTTGTATTGAAAGTAGTAACATATTAGTTTATTTTGCAACCAGACCATTTATAGTTATGATGGTAGTGTAACAGCTAAGTTATCAGATGAATAACAGCAATTGCAATATGACAGTTTGAGTTCAACTCCCACCATGTAGTTCTGTAATTTAAATTCAATTGATAATCTCAAATTTTAATGTAATTTGTCATCACTTAATAATAACCACAAAACCTCAGTGAGGACATCTGCATGTTTACCCTAACATCCGAATGTGGTAGCAGATCCACCATGTAGTTGACTCTTAGATAATCATGCAAGCTACTCAATGCCTTGGGTGATAGGAGATGGGAAATAAATGCTTTCCTTGCCAGTAATGAACAGGTCCTAAAAAAATGAATTAATAGAAGTCATAAAAAGGAGAAAACAATTGTGAAAGCAAGGAAACTGGATAGAATTCATCTTACCGCAACGCAGCGGTCACTCCAGGTCCAATCAAAGATGTGATTATTAATCCTTTGCTTCTCTTGTGATTGTAAGTCACTACTGGATATTAAGAACATCAAGTGCTGCAGGAATTGTTCAGCAATTTGTTCGATAGATAGATAGATAGATACTTTATTCATCCCCATGGGGAAATTCAACTTTTTTCCAATGTCCCATACACTTGTTGTAGCAAAACTAATTACATACAATACTTAACTCAGTAAGAAAATATGATATGCATCTAAATCACTATCTCAAAAAGCATTAATAATAGCTTTAAAAAAGTTCTTAAGTCCTGGCAGTAGAATTGTAAAGCCTAATGGCATTGGGGAGTATTGACCTCTTCATCCTGTCTGAGGAGCATTGCATCGATAGTAACCTGTCGCTGAAACTGCTTCTCTGTCTCTGGATGGTGCTATGTAGAGGATGTTCAGAGTTTTCCATAATTGACCGTAGCCTACTCAGCGCCCTTCGCTCAGCTACCGATGTTAAACTCTCCAGTACTTTGCCCACGACAGAGCCCGCCTTCCTTACCAGCTTATTAAGACATGAGGCGTCCCTCTTCTTAATGCTTCCTCCCCAACACGCCACCACAAAGAAGAGGGCGCTCTCCACAACTGACCTATAGAACATCTTCAGCATCTCACTACAGACATTGAATGACGCCAACCTTCTAAGGAAGTACAGTTGACTCTGTGCCTTCCTGCACAAGGCATCTGTGTTGGCAGTCCAGTCTAGCTTCTCGTCTAACTGTACTCCCAGATACTTGTAGGTCTTAACCTGCTCCACACATTCTCCATTAATGATCACTGGCTCCATATGAGGCCTAGATCTCCTAAAGTCCACCACCATCTCCTTGGTCTTGGTGATATTGAGACGCAGGTAGTTTGAGTTGCACCATATCACAAAGTCCTGTATCAGTTTCCTATACTCCTCCTCCTGTCCATTCCTGACACACCCCACTATGGCCGTGTCATCAGCGAACTTCTGCACATGGCAGGACTCCGAGTTATATTGGAAGTCTGATGTGTACAGGGTGAACAGGACCGGAGAGAGTACAGTTCCCTGCGGCGCTCCTGTGCTGCTGACCACCATGTCAGACCTACAGTCTCCCAACCGCACATACTGAGGTCTATCTGTCAAGTAGTCCACTATCCAATCCACCATGTGATAGTGATGGAGCTGGACTTACTGTGTATTGTTGTGTTGTTACTTGGACTCGTTGCATACCATTATTATGCCAAGGTGGTGCGCGTTGCCAGTGATGGTCTTTGACGGTGTTATTACAATTGCAAGGTCCTGTGGGACATGGGTAGTATGGAATACTGCATGTCTGGTTTGCTGGTTCATTGTTGAGGCCGACAGCGGGGGAGCTGCATGGCATCTGTTGAGGTGAGGACTAGACCCTCTTTCTGTGGTACTCCCTGCCGCAGCTGCCCGGGGGAAGAGATGCTGGTGACAGCGTGGGAGAGAGCAGAGGCCCCTGTAGGTGTGCTGGAATCTGTAGTGTTTGGTGGTGACTGCCTCCTCCCATTAGTGCTGCCCTCTGGTGGCGGGGGGGGGGGGGTGGTGTCACTCAGTGCTGATCTCCAGTGCTTATTCAGTTGAAGAACAAGCCACTTAGGGACTTGGGCTATATTACTTTTTTCCTTTGTGATTGTATGTTTTTTTGGTATTGTAGCCATACATTCTATGTGTGATATGTGCTGTGTGCTGTTGGTAATGTATTTTGCACCCTGACCCTGGAAGAACACTGTTTCATTTGGCTGTTTTCCTCTATGTCTGAATGATCATTAAACGTGAACTTTAACTTAGTCATGGTATAGAACAATGCTGAAATTCTTCCAGACCCTGCAATTGTACTGATGCTACATATCTGTTCCAAAAGAAAGATAAGAAGGTTAAGACCTACAAGTATCTGGGAGTACAGTTAGACGAGAAGCTAGACTGGACTGCCAACACAGATGCCTTGTGCAGGAAGGCACAGAGTCGAATGTACTTCCTAAGAAGGTTGGCATCATTCAATGTCTGTAGTGAGATGCTGAAGATGTTCTATAGGTCAGTTGTGGAGAGCGCCCTCTTCTTTGTGGTGGCGTGTTGGGGAGGAAGCATTAAGAAGAGGGACGCCTCACGTCTTAATAAGCTGGTAAGGAAGGCGGGCTCTGTCGTGGGCAAAGTACTGGAGAGTTTAACATCGGTAGCTGAGCGAAGGGCGCTGAGTAGGCTACGGTCAATTATGGATAACTCTGAACATCCTCTACATAGCACCATCCAGAGACAGAGAAGCAGTTTCAGCGACAGGTTACTATCGATGCAATGCTCCTCAGACAGGATGAAGAGGTCAATACTCCCCAATGCCATTAGGCTTTACAATTCTACCGCCAGGACTTAAGAACTTTTTAAAGCTATTATTAATGCTTTTTGAGATGGTGATTTAGATGCATATCATATTTTTTTTTACTGAGTTAAGTATTGTATGTAATTAGTTTTGCTACAACAAGTGTATGGGACATTGGAAAAAAGCTGAATTTCCCCATGGGGATGAATAAAGTATCTATCTATCTATCTATCTATAATAAATGAAATTGCCAAACAGAATAGCATGAACCTATGATTTATGTAAGAAAAGTGGAGAAGTGCATCTTCATTGATTCCTTGAATTATGGATTGGGAGCTGTAATGAGTCAAGTTAGCAACAACATTGAAGAAAAATAAGTTTGTTTACACAATCCACATTGATGATATTTGCTCAAAGTGAGACAGAGACAGGAATTGTTTCTGAAAAAAGGTTCATCAATCTGTATTAGGCAGTCCTTTTACTGTGGTCACATTCCTTCATCCCATTGGAAATATCAATAATAGCTACCAAAAGAATACAAAAGTGAGCCATTCTCTTATCTCAGTATAATTATATGATAAACAATGAATAATGAACCGAACTACTGCTGTAGATTCAATATCACTGAGACTTCAGATGTGGGGATCAAACATTGCAGCTGACAACTCAGTTTAGATTCATAGAAAAGTACAACACAGAAACAGGCCCTTTGGCCCATCTAATCCTTTACTATTTCCAAACAATACCATTGTACCAATATCCCATTTCTGAATTGAGACACAAGAGACTGCAGATGGTGGAATCTGGAGCAAAAGAAAATGTGCTGGGTGAACTCAGCAAGTCAGGCAGCATCTGTGGACAAATTTTTGCTCCCATTTTTGAATGTCAGATTTGTAGCATAATGGTTGGTTGCCAATCAAGAAAGTGTTCTTCAGAGATTTGGTGTTTTCCTCAGAAATATTTACAAAATATTCTTAATTTGTCATTTATAACAAGAGATAACAGTTATAGATATATAGATATACAGATATATGTGTGTGTGTGTAAATTCCAATTGCATTTGAAAATTGGTTATGTTTTACTTCTTTATATTTGAATGTAGGAGAACTTTTTACATGCATCAAAATGTGTTAAATAAGTTTAGCCAGAAACAAGAGAAATATGTTTATTTTTTCATTCACAGAGTACAAGAGGAAACATCTGTGAGCCAGTAAAGTGAGATATTTATGGAAGAAGCATGAAAGGTGGTCACGAACAGGGAAGGTACGAAGATATAAAGCTGACTGAGTCTAATAAATCATGGAAGGTGTCTAGATTGAAGGAAATCAACAAGAGATCCAACAGTGGAAGGTTAGGAAAAATGGCTTTCTTTCATTACTTGGAAAGAGTGGAAACTATGAGGAATTTCTGGGAAGAAAAAACCAGTGAACCAGATGGCAACACGGAGGACGATGATGTAAGCTTTATTCCTGAATATACACCTCAGCCCTAACACTTATAGTTTGAATCCAAAGTAACATAAGTTTAATTGAAGGAGTCTGCATGTTACCTCTAAGATCTGATTGCATTAAGCTCAATCTGAAACACCTGTAATACACTCTGCAAGCAGGCAAGTTGGTTTTAAATGTCTGCCTTGTCCTTTGTTTACAAATTGTAATTACAGTATGTAGTAACTTGTCAAGCCTCTGAATTAATTAATACAGAGTGCCTTGGAAAATAAGTCCCTGTGGGACTGATTTGGTAATGAAATGTGAATTATGGAAAGCAAATCATGTCCCATGGGGCTTCATCACATATTTCCTCCATACTATAAATAAATCTCTTTTTGCAAAGCACTGTTCATAAGTTTTGGTATCCTGAAGTGAATGAAGTACTATTTGGAGGGCAGTCCACAGTTGTAACATATCGTGCACAGCAAGGTACAGCAAACATCAGTGAAGTAAGTAGCCTTTGAAGAATAAATTTGGAGATGGAAGATAAATCAGGAGAATGCCTTAGATCTTTCTTTTAAATTTTGCAATAGATGTTTCACATTCATCTAAGAAAGCAAATAGGATTATTGCTATGAACTCAGATGTTGCTGTCCTGATTACGAGGTCAAATCCTGTAATGGGGCTTATATCTATGAACAATTAATTTAAAGGAAACTTATATTCAAAAATAAATGAACTGAATAGAGTAATTTTCTTCTTTACTTCCTGTATCTTCATGAATGTGTCTACTATGCCTGACTCTTCAATGCAGTAAGAGACTTTCAGCAGTTCCACTAAGTCCAAAACCACAAGCCCTGCAGGACCTGATTCAGCCAAACCCAAAGAGGTACCTTCCATGAACCCAACCTAAGAAAACATGTGGCTTATGATATTAATATGAAAACTAATTCTTCTGGAACATCTTGGAATACAACTTCACAAGTGCATTAGTAATGCATTGGAATAAGATGGTGAAATAGCGGTGGAGATAAATTATCTTAAAATTATCAAATAAATTATTCTTTATGACAGATTTTGAAGAAGATCTTAGAAACTGGCTTTCTGAGATAAAACAACTTAAGAAGTAATTCTAATTGCCTAAGTTAGTTTTTCAGGCAACTGGAAGTAAGAGGGATTGAAGGGACACTGATTTAATCAGATTTATAACCATATAACAATTACAGCATGGAAACAGACCATCTCAGCCCTTCTAGTCCATGCCAAATGCTTACTCTCACAAAACAAACTTCTAGTATTTGCAAAAGAGGAAAAACCATTTGTGTGTCAGGTAATTTTTACTGTAAACACGAGAAAACTGCAAATGTTGGAAATCCTTGCATCATACACCAGGGTGCTGTCTTACCTAATTAGGTAACCATAGCCTTTGGCCAGGAGCAGATGTCGTCAGGTAGTGCCCAACCTTCATAGAGTGTGTCAACCCTTAACCACGACACTCCCCAGTTGGCGGGTCAGCAGTGGGGCCAAATCACTGCTCTGAGCTTCCATCTCAACTCCTCTCGCCTGCTCCATATTCAGCAAAAGTCTCTTTCTGCTTCCTTCCTCCACCATCCTGAAAGCTGCCTGATTCTTGCTCTTTTCATCCAG
Organism: Hemitrygon akajei; assembly: GCF_048418815.1. NCBI lineage: Eukaryota > Metazoa > Chordata > Chondrichthyes > Myliobatiformes > Dasyatidae > Hemitrygon > Hemitrygon akajei. The sequence goes on along the minus strand of NC_133143.1, from coordinate 41,015,622 downwards.
GACCAAAGCAGACAGCAACCTCCATGCTGGTATTACCAGGACCGATCTCCATGGGGAATAGTCACGACAGCCATCCTTTGTCCCTTCACTCCTTCACTAAGGACTGGTACTTCAGGGCCTTCCTCTCAGGAGCCTCCTCGCATCCTTCCTCCTATGGTACTGTGAACTTCACTGGGATGGTTTTCTTGTCTTCGGTGGACCGCAGTACCATGGGAGGAAGGATGTCACACATCGACCCTCATCTCTAATGATTTGGTAGTTTGCAGCAGATTGGATTTAGGCCTCTTTGATAAGACTGGCGTGGCCCTCTCCTTGATGAAAATGACTGCCCTGTTTGTCTCTCTGCCAGCTGGTCTCTTTTTACATCTCTGCCACTCCAGTGTATCAACCAGGGACAGCAGGGCCGTGTCATGGCGCCAGCTATACTGTCTTTGTGTTAAAGCTGTCTTGCATCCAGACAGTATGTGTGCCAGTGAACCCCACTGACTGCAAAGCTTGCAGTTAGGGTCCTCTCTCAGCCCCCATGTGCGCAGCTGTGATGGTGTAGTTAGAGTGTCATACACAGACCGGAGGAGAAAAGAAGTGCGGAACCAAATGCAGGTAAGACAGCATCCGTGGAAATGAATAAACAGTCAATGTTTCAGGCCGAGACCTTCTTCATGGTTTATCAGTATTATGAGCCTTAGAAACACCACAATAATTTTTATTATGTTGGTTGGAAGGCACGTAACACTGAAATCCAAGTGACAAGAACCTACACCAGGAGAGTGTTTAATGGTGCTGGTAGATGAATCTCAGTCAGAGTTTATGAGGTGAACAGGAATGCAATCCATTGATGTTTGACAAGTTAGTGGAGAAATGGGGTAGGCAGGCAAAGGATGGCTTTGAATATTGCTGGGATCCTGGGGACAAGTAAAGTTTAGTTTTCCTTTAAAGATAGGGAAATCAATATGCATTTAGTTAATGCATTTCACAGATTTTAAAGATACAGAGGAACTATGGAGGAATAATTGTTTTGTAAGAAAGTTTCAGGCAATTTGAATAGAGCAAGATTCCGTAAAGAACAAACGATGATCTATTTTAGTATTGTAGGCTGGCAACAGAGAGGGCTCCTTTCTTCTCCAAGACACTTCTATTGTGTCATTTACTAAATGGACAGAGGAGGCCTCATTCAACAAAAAGGTGGCATAAATACTTTAAATTATATCTTCCTGCCTGTCCCTTAATCTGCTGCCTGGTTGCCAGGAATACACTGAACTGGAAGAGATCAATATTAGTATTTAATGGGCTTCCCTCCAGAAAACTGATTGGGCCTTCAAGGGGTTGCATAGCCTATTCCTTAATACTATTCTCCTCAACTCTGCCTGCTCAGGCAATGTTGGGAAATAGTGCAAGGAAATTCAGGCTTCACTTTTATTAAGTCACACCAATATCTCTGAATCAGAACATCTAAATTCCTTAAGTGGCACAAAGGTTGTCTATAAATGTGTGAACAATTTGATGAAATTTTGCACACTGTCTTTCTCATAAAATTGTTGCTGAGTTCTGCCGGAATATTTGGGGCAAGGTAAAGGTGAGTGCAGAGACCATGGCCCCTCTGCCAGACATTTACAGAGCAGAGCTGCGAAACAAATTTGTATTGCACCCAGGAAGCCAGCCTTTTACAATGTAAATTCCTTTGTAATTGAAAGACCTAGCATTGCAGGTTGTCAGGCAGGCATCACTATAGCTAACGTATAAATAATGGAAAATACATTGTATGACATGCTTTATTCACTTATATTTAGACACAATGCATCTTCCCATATTTGAGTGTTAATGTTCTGCCCCTCCTCCAACTGCTAGTCCAATTTTAGATAGATTAAAATAGGAAAGGGTAGTAGGATTAGCCTGTATAATAGGTACCTGTGTAACTCCTCAGCCAATTTAATGGATACAATTCTAGCATTGTAAATTTTTAGTTAGGAGTTTTGCTAAACAGAACCATTTTTTTTTCAGCGCAACCCGAGCACCAACACCCTATGTCTGAAGCATGCATATATAGTACTCCTAAGCAACGCCATAGTCTGCAGTATGTTTCCTGTGCATGGTGTTGTAGTACATCCACGTGCTTTGGCCTAGCATATCAAAATGACACGCTGAGGATTGCTTAACACATCTTTCTCGGCACCTGTTTTAGACTTGTTACAGGCCCAATGCATTTTTTTCCTTTTAGGTACAGCTCTTGGCACCATCTGCTTGCATTCGGCTGCATAACTTTTCAGAGAGACTACTTCATACACGTGCTTCATTGAAGCTACATAATGTTCTTTGAATTAGGAGAAAATACAAATATTTATACCTAAAGTACTCATGATGCAAAATTACCCTACATGAGCAATGGATTTATTTTGCAAAGCAAAATCATTTTGGATAGGAGGCAGCCTTTGCCTCTTAGCGTACCTTTGGCGCAAATTCCGGACATTAATTAGTTACAATCAACACAGAGAGAAGTCTTCATTCCAAGACCTACAGGTAGTAATTGACTATTTATTTTATGTTTGAGAATTCTCCTGTTTTTAGTCATAGTTCTGTCCAGAGTATGTTGTGATTATTTTAGCTTTCGGCTGCTACACAATGTCATTTAACATATAAATGGAATAGAAAGACATTGTGGAAACTGCCTAAAGTTAGGATTCAAATAATTTGCAGTGAGAGTAATTAATATTCTACACTTAGCGAGCTGTGGATCATGTGCTAGGTGTAACTCAAAATAAGCTGTGTATTTTCAAGGTGTGCATTCATTTTCATTAAAATGAAGTCTTTAGATGAGCACACAACATATAGAAACTATACGTTTCTGAAAGACATAAAGATTCAGATTAATCATTGTCATCAAACATCCTATATATTTATTCACATACCTAAGGGATAAAGATGACCTGTTCTATTATTATCTTCTGTAACAGTGGATGATGGCCTGGCTGTAGTCTACATGCATTGTCAAACAGTGAATTAATTGCCTGGCAAAATAGCAGTTAAAAAAAAAGCAAAGCTGACTGCTAAACAAAAAAAAACAGATTTGCATTTTCCTTTCATTAAACTGCTACCGTTATACAACTATATATGGTAAATAAAAATATTTTACTCTATGCACAGAGAAATTTGCATTTTAATGAGGCATTTCTATCTGGGGAACTGTTTTGTTGACTAGTCACGATAATTTCAAGTGATCAGTGTTAGAATGTTGCCATGCTAGAAAAACAACTACAGCGTATTATGGTGAAGAAGACTAAGAAATGAACGCACTCTATAAACTGTGGAGGTAATGGAGGAATGGATAGCTGCTTGGGATTTCAGGGAAGGGAATGCGAAGCAAGAAACAGATGTAGTTTTGTTGAAAGCAATTTAAGACAAGTGGAAAAACATATATATGAGAATTATTATTCTGCGATGCCTTTAAGAGACTTTATAAAATTCAGGTTGGGACTTCATGCACTGCTGCTGGAACCCCCATCTCCACTCTGCAGTCTCATCTCTCTCAGGTCCCACTGCCAGATCTTGGGTCTTCACAGATTCCATCGTCCTCTCACCCCACCTCCCCTGATCTCCCCAACTTTCCCCTCTCTTCTGAAACTACCAGCCCCCTTCCCCTCTCTGATCCCAGCTCTCATCCGTGTTGAGTCTTCCCCATACCCTCTGACCTTCTCCTCTCTGAGGCAGAATGTTCTGTCCTCGGTAAGGAACTCACCTTTGTCCCCCTGCACCCACAACTCAGTGAGTTCCACACCCACAACAACGCTGAGCTCTTCTTCCACCATCTCCATCTCCGTGCCTACTTCTTTGGCAAGGACTCTCCAGCCCGCACTGATGACCCCTTCTCCCGACTTCAACCCTTCTCTTCTTCCTGAACACCCCGCTCTGATCTTCTGCCTGCTGTGAATCTTTTCATTGCTTACTGCCGACGGGATATCAACCGTCTCAACTTCACCACCTCTCTCTCCAATTCCAACTTCACTCCTTCCGAACACTCTGCTCTCCATTCTCTCTGTACTAATCCTAACCTCACATTAAACCCGCAGATAAGGGAGGTGCTGTAGTCGTCTGACGAGCTGACATCTACCATGCTGAGGCCGGGCGATAGTGGTCAGACACTTCCACTTCCTTACCCCTCAAACAGAACCCCACTAAGGAGCACCAGGCCATTGTTACCCACACCAACACCAACCTTATTAATTTTGGGGGATCTCCTATGCATTGCCAGCAACTTTATAGCTTCTTCACCCTGCACCTCACATTTCTACATCCTACCCAAGATCCACAGACCTGCCTGTCCAGCTAGACCCATTGTTTCTGCTTGTTCCTGCCTTGTCAAACTTATATCTGCATTCCTCGACTCAGTTTTATCCCTCTCTGGTTCATCCCCTCCTACCTACATCTGTGACACTTCACATGCTCTTGATCTTTTCAATGATTTTAAGTTCCCCAGCCCCGATCATCTTATTTTCACAATGGATGTCCAGTCCCTATACTGCTCCATTCCCCTTCAGGAAGGCCTCAAAGCTGTCCGTTTCACTGTAGAAACCAGACCCAACCAGATCCCCTCTGCCCTACTCTCTTCTATCTGGCAGAACTGGTCCTCGCTCAATAACTTCTCCTTCAGCTCCTCCTGAATCCTTCGAACAAAAGGTATAGCCATGGGCACTTGCATGAGTCCCAGCTATGCCTACCTTTTAGTTGGCTGCATGGAACAGTCAATGTTCCAAGTCTACACCGGTATCACTCCCCAGCTTTTCCTATGCTACATCAACGATTGCATTGGTGCTGCTTCCTGCACCCATGCGAAGCTCATCAGCTTTATCAACTTTGCCTCCAACTTCCACCCTGCACTCAAATATATCTGGAGCATTTCCGAACCTCCCTCCCCTTTCTCAATCTCTCTGTCTCTATCTTTGCAGACAGCTGATCTACTGATATCTGTTATAAGCCCACTATCCCTCACAGCTACCAGAACTATCCCTCTTCTCGCCTTGTTACCTGTAAAAATACCATCTACTTCTCTCAATTCCTCCATCTCCAACACATCCGCTCTCAAGATGTGGCTTTTCATTCCAGAACTAAGAAGATGTCCTCCTTCTTCAAAGAAGGGGACTTCCCTTCCTCCACCATAAACTCTGCCCTCAACCACATCTCTTCTGTTTCAAGCACGTCTGCCCACACCCCATCCTTCCGCACCCCACCAGCCTCCGCGTCCAGCACGTAATTCTCCATAACTAATGCCATCTCCAACGGGATCCCACCAGCAAGCACATCATCCCTCCCCCCGCCACTTACTGCATTCTGCAGGGATCGCTCCCTACATGAGCTCTTGTCCATTTGTCCCTCCCCACTGATCTCCCTCCTGCCACTTATCCTTGCAAGCGGAACAAGTGCTACACCTACCCCTACACCACCTCCTTCACAACCATTCAGAGCCACAAACCGTCCTACCAGGTGAGGTGACACTTCACCTGTGAGCCTGTTGGTTTATCTGTTGTATCCAGTGCTCCCGGTGTGGCCAACTATAAATCGGTGAGACCCGGCATAGATTGGGAGACTGCTTCGCTGAGCATGTACACTACATCCGCCAGAAAAAGCAGGATCTCCCAGTGGCCACCCTTTAAATTCCACTTCCCATTCCCATTCTGACATGTCAGTCCATGGCCTCCTCTGCTGCTGAGATGAGGCCACACTCAGGTTAGAGGAGTCAACACCTTGTATTCCATCTGGGTAGCCTCCACCCTCCAACCTGATGGCATGAACATTGATTTCTCAAACCTCTGGTAGCATCCCCCCTTCACCATTCCCCATTCCCATTTCCCAGACTCACCTTATCACCTTACCCGTCCATCAGCTCCCTCTGGTTCTCCTCTCTCTTTCCTTTCCTCTAGAGCCTTCTGTCTTCTCCTATCAGATTCCCCTTTTTTCCAGCTTTTTATCTCTTTCACCAATCAACTTCCGAGCTCTTTACTTCACCCCTCCCCCTCTTCCAGTTTCACATATCCCCTGCCACCCTCACCTCCCCTCCCCTCACCTTCTTACTCTGATTTCTCATCATTTTGCTCCAGTCCTGGTGAAAGGTTTTGGCCCGAAACATTGACTGTTTACTCTTTTCCATAGATGCTGCCTGGCCTGCTGAGTTCCTCCAGTATTTTGTGTGTGCTGCTTATATAATTCATCTCTCTGCAAATTTACTGGAGGTGCTAACTTATATAATTTGTGCACATTGGTCATCTCAAGTTTTATTTCGATGATACAGTTGTTCAAAATTTATTTAATTTGTAGGAAGATAAACTGAAAACAAGCAATATGAATATTAACTAGAATGATGAGAGGAAAATAGAAAGCTGAAAATATGGAGATTATGTGTTCAATTAGTTACAATAGGGAAAGTATTAAAAAATCAGACAGCCCTTTAAAGACCACTGGAAAATAATAACGTGAAATTGCCAAGAAATGGCAGACATGAATGAGTGAAGATCATGGATTAATCCCAGACTGGATCAAGCTGGCTTGGGGATCTGCTGGACAAGCCAATAATATTTCTGTTAGAATGAAATCCAAATGAACCCAGAATCTTCAAAAAGATTAAAGAAAGTAAACAGAACAACATAGAATGTACCTGGTAATTAGATGATAATGGATGTACCAATCAGGCTAAAAAAATAAAGTGATGTCATTCAGTTCGGTAATGTTCTCAGGGAAGGAAATCTGAAATCCTTAGCTTAATTTATATATGATTTGTTCCAAATCTTCCTCCAAAGTGCTTTGGCAATCCATCATATTTATGGAAAATTAGGGATAGCCAATAAATACTGGTTTTGCCAGTGATGTCCAGATCCTTTAATTGAATAATAAAAGCAGACGTATTCAATGAATTTAACCATATAGAAGAAACATGTGTTCAGATGTCTGCTGATGCTAAAAATACAACAAAGCAGGAGGGTGATATTAATTTCTGCTGACATCTGGGGAGTTTACAGTACCAAACTATTCTACAAATGAATCCTTAACTGCATTATTGAGGTTGAAGAAAGGGACACTGTTTAAGAAAATGGAAAATTTTATTTGCTCACTAGTTTCTTTTACACAGCACATATGTGACTTAGAAATACAAACTTATTCAAGTACATGAATAATTTTTCAATCATTGCGGTGTAATGGTGGTGAGGGTTTGGCTCTAGTGCAATATTTCTTACGGGGCATGATGTGCTGAACCCATCTCCCCAGTTAGAATGAACACCCTGGGCTGGGCTTTGTGCAGAGGACTGAACTAACAGACCCAGTACACCCTGCAGGTGGTGGACTGCCTGCTTAGGTGGCAGCCTTAGAGACAAAACTGCGGATAGAAATTTTCTTCCTGTCAAAGATGGCGTTTTTTTTTGTAAACTTTAAAAATATTTCTAAAATTCAGCCATTTTGATGAAAATTTCTGCAAATGACTTTTAAATTAAGAAATTAAATGAAGGAGTAAAATTAAAATATATTAATATAAGTGAGTACAAACAGTAAGTCAAAGTAAAACAACTTAGCTGTGCCATTCTGCATATTGAGAATCACCATTCAGTTGAATGGGATCTCCAAATTTGCACCATGTCTGGCTAGTGCGCAATGGGAAAAATATTCTTTAACATTAACCTGGGTTTTCCCAGCAAGACTGGGATCCACTACTAACTCCACCTGGAGTCCAACTGAGACAGAATCAATCACTCATTCCTTGGACATGCAGCAAGGTGGCATATATTGGGGTCTTGCATACTAACAACTGAATAATAATGATCCCCTTTAGAAATGCTCATCACAGCCAGCAAGCTATACAAATTTCTCACTACAAATTTAATATTTGTGGTTATAATTGGAAGACCATAGTATCCTCAACTAGCTGTATGCAACAATCATTCTTTATGCAGTACATCATCATCGAGGAAAATTTGCTTCCATTACTGTTGAGAGGATTATGAAGTGACCGATTACTCAACCATAATTGAGATAAGAATTACTTTATGGGTATTTGGAATGAAAGTGCACCTTCTATCATTTACACTGGACTTCTATGTTCTTCAGATGAACGTACACCAGGTTCTCAACACCATTCTATTTGTTCCTTCTCCAATCTGAATGGTCACTGGGCAGGGACTTTCAAAGCTTACTTGGGTTGCTACAATTTTCCAAGGATGTTTTGATGAGTGAGACATGAAATGAACATAACCAATTATCAGAGCAGACTGAATATAGTTAGGACCTCAGTGTTGGAATGTTGGCCTGGGAGATGGCACTAGAATTTGCTTCGTTTACTCTTTAAGGCGGATTTGGAGGAGTTTGCTAAGATAGCATCAGTGATATATGTCCAGTACATTGAGAAGTCTGCTGCAGATAGGGCAGGGATCACTGCTGTCTGCTAGATTATGACCTTTATGCTGGGATGGGCCATGTGCAGAGGAAGAGACACAGCAACAGAATGAACGGCTCACTGAGCTTTAATAAGAACTAAAGGAAAATAATAAATGTGAGGCCAACAGAGCATATAACTAAAACCTTTCAAACTAAAAACTAATGCCATCGATGCAGCTTGAAAGCAGTACCCCTGTACTAAATTAATACTGCTCTTTTAGCAATGTCTCCCCAAATCAATAACCTTCTTTCCTGGAATGTGGACTATTGGAAGCAGGGAGTGTTGCTGTCACTGTGCTTCAGTCAACACTTAACAAGACTGAAACAAAAGGAAAGGAGTTAAATACAATGACAAAGAAACCCAAACTAGCTGGAATGTGCATTCTCATATGCACAATTGCTGCCTTTTCTCAGCTGCCCACCTACGAGAGTGCCCAAATTCCACTGCAGTGTTCATGGTTGCAACAAGATATGTCAACAATCAATGCGCCCTATGCAAATGTCATCTCTGTACTGCTGAGATTAGAGTGAGTTTGTTATGGAGCCATTGGCTAAGATCAGGGTTTTTATTGCTTCATTAAGCAATCTTTCAATGGACATTAATTTCTCGGGGCATCAAAATTTGAGAAGGATGGTCCACAGTCTATCTCAATTGATGATATCAAGGATAGTAATGGGGTCACAAAAGACCATAGACAATGGCTGTTTCTGCTCCTTGCCATTTCCTTGGAGTTGATGTAGGTTAAATTCATGTTCATTATTTCTCGGTTCTTCTCATTTCTCAAGCAAGGCATTTGACATGAAATATTATCCCAACCTTGTTTCGCTTTCCACAGCTTCCGCTTAACCTGCTGAGTGTTTCTACTGTTTCCTGGTTTTACCGTATTTCATATTACCAGTATCAGCAGTTACTTTTTGATTTCCATTGTTCCCCTAGACCAAGAGTTCCCAAACTTTTTAATGCCATGGACCAATACCATTAAGCAAAGGGTCCACAGACCCCAGGTTGGGAACCCCTGCTCTAGACAGACTCTAAAATTCAGAGAGTAATACTTCAGTCACTGATCGGAGATGGGTGAGGAGGGTTCTGACATTGGCATTCTGTGACAGAGAGTAGGAGACTCCCCCTCCCATATTAAGGCATATGGATTTACTCTTCTCTTCTCCTCTCTGCCTATCTGATTTCCCACTTCATTCCCTTTCTCCAATGGTCTACTCTCCTTTCCTATTAGATTCCTTCATCAGCCCTTTACCTTTACCATCTATCACCTCCCAGTTTTTCACTTCATCTTCCCCTCTTCCTCCACCCACCTACCTTCCCCCTTACCTGATCTCTCACCTACTTCCTTCTAGTTTGTACTCCTTCCCCTCCCCCACCTTCTTATTCTGTCATCTACTGCCTTCCATTCCAGTACTGATGGAGGGTCTCAGCCCAACATGTTGGCTTGTTATTCCTCTCCATAGATGCCGCCTGACCTGCTGAGTTCTTACAGTATTTTATGTGTGTTGCCATGGATTTGTCCCCTTTCTCGCAGATGGCCACGATCATGATGTTTCTGATATCATATTGCATGTCCTCCTCTTTCTGAACTCGGAGTCTGCCAAGGTTTAGAACTTTGGTAGGAATACCATCTGCTTGGTGTCTTCCAGTTGGCATCTGGCATTTGTGCATCCTTTGTGGTTGGAGACAGTAAAGAGAATAGACTAGATAGTTTGCTCTGAGCTAGAATCAAAGGTGCTCATGTGAAACACAGAACTGCTTTTAAAGAATGCTTTTGGAATTTTCTGTCTTGCACATACTTGCTACTTCGCTGTACTTGATAAGTTCATCTCTATTCTTGACCCTTCGTGAATTGAATTCTTAGCATTTCAATTGTAGGTAGCCTTGGCAATGCTGAAGAATGTGCACCTAAATTGTTAGAGCTCCACATTTTTCCACCCACCACTGATTTTTCAGGTCTGAGATTTTCTGTTGGACATCAGCATTCAGATACCAGATGGGGACCTGAGGCATGGTGGAGCTTCCAAATTAGGAATGGGCTTTGTTAGTGGTTAATTAGTTCCTGGATCTCCTAGTCATTCTCCTTCCCTGTGTTTTATAGTAGAGATTTCAAGAGTTACTTTACAGCTGCTAAGTATGATTGGCTTCAGTGCAAACCAGATTAATACCAGATTAGGATCGAACCTTTGTAGCTCCTGTTGGTTGGGATGTGTTGCTCTTTGATAACAGCCTTCTTTGTGAAGTTTTTGAGTCCTTTAACATTTGTTTTTTTGCTGCACTATTTTGGGGCCAGGCTAATAGAGGTAACGGAACAGATTAAGGAATGGTCAGTCCAATAGTCATTCCTACTTCTCTTGGCTTCAGTGATGTAGAGGTTCTTGATATCTCTTACCCACACAGTGACAGAATCTAGCATATGGAGACTGGAGAGTGTGCACAACATCGTGACATGCATACGTGACCAACTATCTCACATGCAGGGCATAACATTAAGAAATGTAAAGATTAATGTCCTGATGAATATTTGAAGCTAGTTGAGATAGCCCTTCATCGATATTCTTTATCAAACAGGAACCAGGATATATATAAGAAAAAGATAACCAAATGTAGAGTGTCATTAATTCGGAGTTTTGTTTGGAAATTTGAGCGGCTTATTTTACAGCATATGTCCGAATCACATCACCAGGTTCCATCTTACCAATATATCCTTGTTAACTTTTCCTTGTAATACATATAATCACTTTTGCAAGGTCATAGAAGATAGATTTCCAGACCCTTAGTTTCAGTTTCTGAGATGTGTCTTTTGCTCAACAGCAGAACAGACATAACAAAATTGGCTATAGACCTTAAGGCTCTGTCTCCCTCACACTCTGTTCCTTTTTCATAATAAAGAACTCCATTCAACATTCTTTCAAACTTAACATTCAGCTTTACAGCCTTCTCCTTAAATTATGTTCAGTACCATTGTATAATTTCCACAAAATTATCTCTGTCTCTACAGTGGGTCAGGCATGGATATTACTCTGACTACAGCATAACAAGTGTGGGCTGGGCTGAGGTCAAGGCTTGAGTGGAATTAAAGGCATGTTGGCGAAGTTTAGCAATGCCATTTAATCTGGTCTCAGGCCTATCTCTTTCATTTTATGGAGATTGTGTGTCATGGAGAAACCATATGAGACTGGTCTAGGACAAAACTGTATTCTGATTGCTGACCAGAATAGCCAAGTACTTGCCCGACTATACAACTGAATCTTAATGATGAGATGTTGCACATTGTTTCAGAATGTATTTATTCATTCGGTTCCAGATTTCAACTTGAGTTCTTGTAGGTTGTTATTCTTTCATATGAACATTAGAAATTGGTGCAGGTATAGATCATTTGGTTTTTGAGACTCCATGGACATTCATCAAGCTCATTGAAAATCTTTGACCTCACTACTATTTTCCTGCACTATCCCCATATCCTCTAAGTCCTTTAGTAATCAGCGTACTCTGTTCGGAATGTAACAGAGCCTCCAAAATTCTCCAGGGCACTGAGCTCCGATGATTCACCACGTAATGAAAATTGTCCTAAATTCCTAAATAGTTCACCTCTTATTCTGAGACCAGTTCCCTGGTTTCAAACCTTTTAGCCATTGGAAGCATTCCCTCTGTGAATTCAGCCAGTCAAACTGTGTAAGGAAATTGTTAGTTTTGATAACATTTCCTCTCATTTTTCTAAACTCTTTCAATTGAAATCACAGTCTGTTCAATCACTCTTCATATGGAAAACTCACTATCCCTGGAAATAGTCCTTTAGTCTTTGCTGTACTCCCTCCATGGCAAAACTAGGTGTAATATTTCAAGTGCAGTTGGTCTATGTTTTCTTGAAACCTCTTTTAATTCTCCCCCTAACACAGAGTCCCATCCAGTTTTGTGTCACCAGCTGCATTGATTTAGATCCTGAAAAGCTTGAGCCTACACGTTACTGCACTGGTCAGAGCTTGACAACCTGAGAAAGAAGCACGTATTCCCACTCTTTGCTTTCTGTACAAATACCAGTTATCAATCCTTTACCAGTTATCTCAACTCTACGTTCTCTAAACTTGTTGATCAGCCTCTATTATTGGACCTTACCAAAAGCCTTCTGAAAATCCAAATTCACCACATCCACTGATTCCTCCCCCTTACCTATTCAGACACAGACAGACATACTTTATTGATCCCGAGGGAAATTGGGTTTCGTTACAGTTGCACCAACCAAGAGTAGTGTAGAAATATAGCAATATAAATCCACAAATAATTAAATAACAATAAGTTAATTATGCCAAGTGGAAATAAGTCCAGGACCAGCCTATTGACTCAGGGTGTCTGACACTCCGAGGGAGCTGTTGTAAAGTTTGATGGCCACAGGCAGGAATGACTTCCTATGACGCTCAGTGTTGCATCTCGGTGGAATGAGTCTCTGGCTGAAACGAGTCACATCACCAAAGAATTTCAATAGAAAAACCAAACTCAATCTCCCTTTCTTGAATCCATGCTGACTTCCATATTATTCTTTTCAAGATGCCCTTTTATTACGCCCTTCATTATAGATTTCTGCGTTTTGCTTGCTACTGATATTAGGTAAAGAGATGGCATTTCCCTATTTTCTTTCTTGCTCCTTTTCAAAAAGGTGGTCTTGCTTTCTATGTTTCAATCTACAGGAGAATTCCACTATCTACAGAATTTTGAAAGATAATAACAGAACTTGACCTTTCCCACCCACCTGGCTTCACCTATCACCTTCCAGCTAGCCTCTTTCCCCTGTCCCCACCTTTCATTCTGGTGTCTTCCCTCTTCTTTCCTAGTTTGAAGAAAATTCTTGGCCCAAAATGACGACTGTTTATTCATTTCCATTAATGCTGCTTGACCTGCTGAGTTCCTCCAGCATTATGTATGTGTTGCTCTGGATTTCCAGGATCTGTATATTTTCTTGTGTTTATGATTTACTACCTTTATTGTCACCTCCTCCATGTCCTAAAGTGGTGCTGATGCAGGAATGCACATACTAAAATGCAACATTCCCTGAAAGGAAATACAAGAAATATACATTATCCTTCTTAATAGCTCATTTTGCAGACACAGCCATAAAGCTCGATCTTGAATTACATTTATTTAATTCCCTAAAAAAAAAGTTAAGAACAGGATTGAGTAATCTGTTTGGTATTTGATTAGTTCTCTTCCATGACTGCGTACACATAGCAGCGGCATTAGTTAGTCTAAAGGTTTGTATTGTGCCATAGTACATAGACTGTACATTTGATGCTTTTCATGTTGAAAAGCCAAATTCTTTCAGTTAAACAACATTGCACTTAACTCCTTCACTGGTAACTCATGAGTGAGACCTCACAAAAGACAGTGATACTTTTAACTACTGCAGCCATACTAAGAATGAAGGCCATAATATCTGAGCATTGCTCTAAATTCAGACTGACTTTTGACCCAATATAATTCTAACCTTCCCATCTATTGAGCTAAATTACACACCTTTGAAGTTTTTATCTGAAATATTTGGACATCCCCAAACTTTTGACAACATCTGGACCATGCATCTTAAAAATACTAAAATAATCTAAGGCTATTTCTGACTCACTCACTTTATTTTTGGTGACTCTGTGGCATAGATCTTTATGAATTTCCCTCTGGGTTGGGAATTTCACATGATAGGGATTTGGATACATAGTAACTATACTGTATGCATCCTGTACTCTGTATATTTTGTCCAATCACTATCCTATATTTTGTATATTTTGTCCAATCACTACCCTGTACTCTGTATATTTTGTCCAATCACTATCCTATATTCTGTATATTTTGTCCAATCACTACCCTGTACTCTGTATATTTTGTCCAATCACTATCCTGTATTCTGTATATTTTGTCCAATTCCTTTTCTGATATTTAATGTTTTCTAAGTACATGCTTTTACTATATAGTCACTTTTATCAGTTTTCTTTTGCAACCCTGATGGTTTCAGGGGATGTCACTCACACTTAGGATACTTGGATTTACTGTATACTTTATGTGCATCCATAAGTAGCTTCACCAAACATTTGCGTGTTAATCCAGGTTTTCGCCTAGTTGGCGTAAGTACATCAGATACTGATCTGCATGACATAATTTAAGCTCCACTATTTAAAGATTGTGCATTTCTGCATTTGTAAAGGTGAGAGAAGGGAATATTAGCATGGAATATAGACTGACGAAGAACACGATCTGTATCTACATTGCTGCCCATGCACTTGCTATTGTGGGCTGCAAGGTCACACAGGAAGGTACCAATGGAGGTACCTCCAGCTGGCAAGAGGCTGCAGATTACCAGGGAAATAGGGAATGGAAATATGGTTTCAAGCTGCTGGATACCATGCAGAATATGGCTCAGTGGCCCAGACTGGGCAGGACAGCTGAATGCAATGTTAAATTTATTCTGACCTCACTCTTTGATCTACTCCTCCTTGACCTTCTGCAAATTAAAACACATGTGTTTACTCTTTTTTTACTCGTTTTTTCCGCTTTGATGATCGATCTTTGACCACACGCACTAACGATTTCACTTTCCACAGATGCCGTCTGACCTGCTGTGTTTCCAGTAGTTTCTATTTTTATTTCAGGTTTCCAACATCTGCAGTTTTGTGATTTTGATTGTCATTTTGATATGTGTATCAGTCCATCACGATCACTCTGCTTTCACCAGTTTTATTCCACTTGTCACTTCCACTAAATCTTGCAGAAACACCTTTCCCTTCCCCTTTGTCCTTACACTTCAACAAATCTCCATTCATCAGGTGAATCCGTGGTTTTCTTTCAAGATCTTTCAAGAAGTAGCTATGAAGAAGGACTCAACAGAGTCTCACCAAACCTGGAAGGAAGATCATGAAAAGACCTGGATGGATTATACACCAATGTACAAATGTATATGCTTGCTCAGTGGTGGGAGGATTTGGAGAAATGTTTAGTGACTCAATCTCCACCAGTGATCAAGAGCAAGGGGCATAGTCAGGGAGAGAAATTAATGCAGCATTGGAATTCACAGAACCTTTAAGCCATATATGTCAAACTCAAGGCCCGCGGGCCAAATCCGGCCTACGGTGGAATTATCTTTGGCCCGCGAGATAATATTTAATTACTATTAAAGCTGGCCCCAGTAATGGAAGCGCCTATGGCGTATGATATGGCTAATGCTGAGTTTATTCAGGTACCAGGTTTTCAGGGTTTTTAGTGTTTATTCAGCAGTCTTGCTCGGCAGTCTTCTTCATAAGAAACAGAATTTGTAAAGTGAAACACTTTGTAGTTATAGCAGAGACTGAGACACATGAGAGCAGGCTGAAAAAACGGAGGCAACGAAAGCTGCGTTCGCACGCGTCCGACTGATCCGGCCCGCATGAAGCTGCATTTTGCTCAATCCGGCCCGTGACCTAAAATGAGTTTGACACCCCTGCTTTAAGCTCTACTTAAGTGGATAATGTACATCAGGGGCTGTTGGTCAACAGGGTATTTCTGGAGCAGTCCCAAAGAAGGTGGAATTTACTGGCAGGCATCCCAGCTGGATTCTGCATATTGCAGAGATACTGGAGGAGTCCATCTTGAGCATCACTGACGCTATATAAGCATCACTGACACTTTTAGAATGACGTCTTCATCCATGAAAAGAGAGGCCATCTGTGTGCAGCATCCTACATGACACTCAGACGAGTTCAATCCAGACCTCCAACAATAGTCTGTACACTTCAAGTGTCATCTTGAATAAGATTAGTGATAGCTCAACCTTAGCTGTTCATTGCATCACAGTTCTGCATCATAGTGTTCTCCAGTACAGTACTGCAGGAAGCGACAAAGTAGTCCAGAATCACGGTTAGAGTATCTTCAGAATGCCCCAAGACAGAGAAAATAATTGAGTTTTATTTGCAAGACAACATTTCTAATATCCTCATGGTAAGTCTGAGCTATTGATGCAAATTAATATTCCAGGTTGTGAAACTTTATTTTCTTTGACACAACATGATTCTGCTATCTAATGGGGTAACTGTGTTGACACACACAAATGTAGAAGAAACAGCACATTCCGTGCTTGAAGCTATACCACATTGAGGAAAGTAATTCCACTTCCATCTCCTTGCTCATTTTCTTTGAGAACGGTACTATTCCACCCATTCCTGTATATGAAAATGGAGAAGGCCTTCTCACATGCAAAATTAATTGATGTCCCCCAGGAGAACCTCAGGAATCAGATCGGAGATCTAAGGAGCCTACCCCTATCTCTGCCAACGCAAAGCAGCTTCCAATATACAGTAGTGATAGGAAGAGGAAAGCTATAGATTAGTATACAAATCCAAGGAGCTGCAGGAGTTAGAAACTGAAACAAAAAAAATGCTGGACTTTCTCAGTAGTCAGCAAGCAAGAAGCAGTGGAAATGCCTCAAGACACCGAATAACCAGCAAACCAAGTCTGCTTTCAGATGCAAAGAGATCAGACATGGTGCTTTGGTGCAGGACAGAGCATCAAAGCACTAGCATAGAGTCCCAGACCCTTGTCTATTTGTAAATTCTCTCTTGGATTGCTCAGCTTGTTAGGCGATTTCAGAGGAAATACTTTACCGTGAATAGGTCTGAGTTGGTAAGGATGATAGATTTACTTCCTGATCCTGATCGAGGTGAATTTTTATGACAATCTTGAAGTTTCATGGTTGCCATTACTGGTAACAATTTTCAATAAAATTTCAGAAATAGTCAATCACATTTAATTTCCAACCCCCACCCTCCGCCACTATCAATCCCATCTGCCGCCCTGGAATTTTAACTCAGGTCTCGCTAGAAACCAGTAGTCTATACAGTAAGTAACAATGTTCTTTACTGGATGGCACATTTGCTCACACCATCCCGCTTGGAAAGCCAGTCAGAAATATAAGTGTCACCTCATTCTGACTGGTTTCATTGATGAAATTAACCAGAGTAATGTAAGTATGGGTACTCATTCAACCTGCATGTAGTTCCAGGATTATTAATAATTATACAGAGAGCAAGAAAGTACTGCAAAATGCTTTGCACGAGTGTGTGTGTGTGTGTGTGTGTGTGTGTGTGTGTGTGTGTGTGTGTGTGTGTGTGTGTGTGTGTGTGTGTGTGTGTGTGTGTGTATATGTATATATATGTGTGTGTGTGTGTGTGTGTGTGTGTGTGTGTGTGTGTGTGTGTGTGTGTGTGTGTGTGTTTATAATGTCTGTCACTCAACTGTGAACAGCTCAGTGACATCTTGTTACCTGTCTCAAGCCTTTGTACACTATTGTCTGTGAGATCCTGCAAATACCTTTAGCAGTGACCTGGATGGAGTCAATAGCAAAAGAGGTTAGTTTGATAGTCCCCATTAGGGCACGGTTGCCTCTCAGGCACTGATACTCTGCAATGTTGAGGAAACTAATCCATGGATCCAATTCAGGCTAGCCTCTAGCAAGCTGCACTTATCTGCTGACTCCTTACTGGAGAAGTTGCAACTCTATATTTATCAGCAATTGCTGCCCATGCTGTTATCAGTGGGTATCTTAAACTTTACCTGAGGTCCACATGAATCACAGCAAATGGTACACGTGGACAGCTGGTGGATCAGGCCTCCAAAGTGCAAATAAAACCAACAAATTTCTAACCTGTATAAACTTATCTCTCAGCACAAATATTGCAAACAAATCCTTACACATCGCAGCAGTGAGGAATGAGTGCTCCTTAGCCTAATTCCCTGTAAAATCTTCATCTGCTTCAATTGGCACTGTTGTCAGATTGCTTTCGCTGGCAAGCACAATGAAACCTGAGAAATACACGGACCCCAAGTTCAGGTCCAAAATCCATGTCAGTATCTTGTCAACTGGGAAAATAATATAATGAAATTGACAGTTAGCTTATCCCAAAAGGGTTGCATGCATGAAGCCTAGACTCATTGGAATGAAATACAAAAATCCATATACTAGAGCCAGCATCCAGACATGCTAAAAATTAACCAGGATTTTATTTTCCACCTGCATCCTATCCTACAATCTCCCCATGTTAGAATTCCACATCAAGAATGTAAGTTAAAAGAAAGAAGGAGAAATAGAGTATGTAACAATTACAATGGGAAAATGGACCAAAATAAGCATAGACTAACTTCCTGTAGCAAATTTAGCCCATTGCTATAACATAAATAAAGGAACAATATTACAGACATTTATGTATAGAATCTGGAGAAGGAATGCATCTAGGGAACCAAATGCCAACTATCCAGTTGCCTAAGTTACCTTTTGATTTGAATGTAATTAATGGTCACAGTTGAATCCAATGACATATCCAGTGCCTGAATTTGGGAAGACTCAATACATTGCAGTCTGACTTGAAATGAATGACAGCAGCAAAACATCTAGCCTGTCTGCCTCGCTCAAAAAAATCCTCCAGCCACCATGATGCCATAAGGATCCTTTCTGAAGCAGACAGAGAAAAAAGCTTTTGCTGAGAGCTTCATGCTGTGTAGGCCCTATCTGAAAGCAGCAGGATTGTCCTTTCACTGAAGAGCGAATTGTAAGATCCAACATGCAGCCCAGGTAGAATAGTTAAAGTCAACCTTCTTAATGGCGTCCTTTCTCCCAGTGACCATTAGATTCCTCAACTCTAGTGCTGATTTAGTGTGCAAGATCAGCATCCTGAGTAGAGCAGACTGAGGATACTGAAATATCTCTGTCATTTATGGCATGGCACCTCTTCCTCCTGAACTCCTGGATGTAGAGACCAGTGACATTGACTCTTCAGGTTCAGCAAAAATTAGTACAGCATGGTGGACCATGGGTGGTGAGGTTTGGGAGAGAATTCTGTGGGGGAGGAGAGAACTGGACCCAATGTGCAGCGTGACTGTTTTTGGAAAAATTAAGCATATCTGTAGTTTTACCCTCCTTTGCTTTCTATGTTTAAATGGATGTTTAGGGGTGCAGATTTGCCCTATACATTAGATCACATGCAAATTGGGTAATGGTGAAAATGCAGCTGATGGCAAGGTTATGTGATCCCAGCCACCCAGGCCCCTTGTCTACACTGAAGAACTGCAGGCGTTGGCATTCAACCCAGGAGTACTTCGGTCTTACTGTCCACTCATCCAGCTGCGATGTTGACCAATAACGTAGTCATAAAATCATAGAGTAATACAGCACAGAAACATTGTCTTTGGCCCATATGGTCCATGTCGACTACAGCATCCTCCCTCTGATCCAAGTTGCCTGTTTTGCCCATAATCCTCCAAGCCCTTCCCCTCCATGTATCTATCCAAATGCCTCTTATATGTTGCAATTATACCCTCTGTAAAGATGTTACATTTCAGGACCCTTTTAAATTTTTCCTCTCTTATCTTGTATCTATACCATCTAGTTTTGGACTCCTTAACCCCGGAGAAAAGGCTAAGTCAATGCTCTTTTTCTGTGCCCCTCGTGATCTTATAAACTTCTATGAAATCACCACCCCTCAGGATTTTATAAACTTCAATGAGATCACCTCTCATTGTCCTACACTTCACGGAGTGAAGATCCAATGTGGCCAACATCTCCCTCTAACTCAGGCCATCCAGTCCAGGCAGCATCATTGTAAATCTATTCAGCACCCTCTCCATCTTGACAATGTCTTTCCTAAAACATGGTGGCTAAAATAGTACACAATATTCCAAGTGTGCTCTCACCAAAGACTTAATGTAACTGCAACATAATATCCCTACTCCTAAATTGGGTTAGCGTATGTTCTTCATCATCCTGTCTATTTATGTGGCAGCTTTCAGTGAACTGTGCACTTGTACTCCAAGTTCCTTCTGTTCCACAACACTCGCTAGTGCCCTACTATTCACTATATAAGTCATGCCCTGATTTGAACTTTCAAAATGCATCACTTCTCACCCGTTGAAATCCATGTGCCATTCTTCAGCCTATCTGCATAACTGATCAAGATCTCATTGTAATTCACTATAATCTGTTTCACTATCAAAAAAAGCCCTTAATTTAGTATCATCAGCAAACATGGTAATTGTGCTTTATACATAGACATTCAAATCATTTACTGGCTCCAACACTGACCCCTGGGGCACCCCACAAGTCACAGGCTTCCCTGAGAATCAGCATTCAACAATTACCCTCTGCTTCCAATTGTTAAGTCAATTCTGATTCCACTTTGTTAGCTTCCCTTGAATCCCATACAGCCTAACTTTCTAGATCAGCCTGCCATGCAAGATCTTGTCAAAGGCCATTAAGACAATCTGAGAAATTCGGGGTGGGTATTGTCTAATTTGGCAGCTGGCTATGGCCTGAGAGGAGGACTTCCTTCAAGGACCATGGGTTTGATTGTCCAGCCTTTGAAGAACCTATGAAAACAGCTAACAGGTGTTTTACTTGACTATGAAAAGGCATGAATCTCTTTTAAGCAAACACAGCTTATTCTGGTGGAGGGAGGGAATTAGTTACCATTTCAAAATTTATTAATTTATTGACCCAGGTGTACTCTGTTCAGATGGATATTAGGTGGATTGAGTTGAAAGTTCAAAGAAAATTTATTATCAAAGTACATATCTGTTACAATACACAGTACTGTGCAAAAGTCTTAGGCATCCTAGATATTTTATTTGGCTTCAGATGGTATGGCCTCCACAGAGACCTGATCTCAACATCATCAAGGGTGTCTGGGATTACTTGGAGAGACAGAAGCAAGTGAGGCAGCCAAAGTTTGCAGAACTGTGGCATGTTCTCCAAGATACTTGGAACAATCTATCAGCCAATTTTCTTATAAAAATGCACGGCAGTGCATCTAAAAGAGTTGATGCAATTTCAAAGGCAAAGGGTGGGCATACCAAATATTGCTTTGATGTGGTTCATTTACTGTTCTTTGCAGTAAATTTTTGATATTTAGAAACTTCATTTCATTGCTTTTGAAAGTATCTTCGCCTTACAGATTTTTTTTTAACATGTGCCTAAGTTGTTTGCACAGTGCAATACAAGCCTGATTGTCTTGCGGGCAATCACAGTAAGGACAAGAAACACAATAGAATTAATGAACGACCACACCCAACGGGACAACAACTGATGTGCAAAAGAAAAACAACAAACTGTACAAACACATGTAATCCCCAGGTCAAGATTTCTACAGCTCTGCTGTAGGTATTTCATTATTAGCAGTTTTCTGTAAAAGTAATGTGCCATGCTTGAAAGCATGTTTTGATAAGGACACATGTTGTCACATTTAGGAACGTGAGTCAGCCAATCAGGATTGTGGGGAGGAGTTTTCTGAAGGACTGTCGTCGGGTCCAGGGGTCTTTTTTGGTGGGAGCTGCGGGGGGGGGGGGGGGGGAATGGCCGAGGATGCCGTCCCCTTTTCACAAAGTGCTTTGTGCAGATGAATGGCTCCAAGGAGGAAGGACCAATACTCCCAAGAGAGCACCCGCTTGTTCGAGATGGATTTCAAGTGATGTTCAGTTTGTGATGTGTACTTTCATGCAGACTGTGGTTCCAGCACGCGAATTAGACTCCAGTATGAGCTCCAACGTGTATATGCACATTTCGACTGGGTTAACTGAAATGGGCCCTTTTATTTATGTTTTTCTTTTCATACTAATTGTTTGATAAAGCTGAAATTGGTCAATATACTGCCTTTATAATTTTATGCGTTGTACGATGTTATTTCTTGCCGACTGACAATCGTTTCAAGGCAGTATTTATGCAGCATTCGCTAAATCGAGGTTTCTTTAATCGGAACATTACGATATTCCTGTTTGGTTGAATCCCAAATCATACCAACCCTAGACTCCTATTGCTTATGAAGTGTGGCTTTCTCACTGCTGAGTCCCATAACCGTTCGCAGGGCTGGCAACAGACCAAGTTTCTATACGAGCCCAGTGAGGGGGCTTCACACATGAAGAAAGAGAAACATTAAACAATAATAATGAATAAGTAAGCAATAAATATCAAGAACACGAGATAAAGCGTGCGTGAAGGTGATTCCAGTTCAGTGATGGGGTGAGTGAAGCTGAGTGAAGTTATCCCCTCTGGTTCAGGAGCCTGGTGGTTGAGGGGTAATAACTGTTTCTGAACCCGATGGCATGGGTCCTGAGGCTCCTGTATCTTCTTCCTGATGGCAACATCAAGAAAAGAGCATGGCCTGGATGGTAGGGGTCCTTGATGAAGGATGCCCTTTTCCTGCGACAGCACTCCATGTAGATGGGGAGGGCTTTACCTATGACGGATATGGCCAAATTCACTACTTTTTGCAGGATTTTCCATGCAAGGGCATTGGTGTTTCTATACCAGGCTCTGATGCAACCAGTCAATATACCCTCCACCACACATCTATAGAAGTTTGTTGAAGTTTTAGATGACATGCCGAATATTCGCGAACTCCCAAGGAAGTAGAGGTGCTGCTGTGGCTTTCTTCGTATTGGCATTTACGTGTTGGACACAGGACAGACCCACTGAAATGCTAATACCGAGGAAGTTAAAGTTGCTGCCCCTCTCCACCTCTGATCCCCAGATGAGAACTGACTCATGGACCTCTAGTTTCCTCCTTCTGGTCAATAATCATCTTGGTTGTGCTGACATTGCGTGAGAGAATGGGCATTCAGCTGCAAATGAAAACTGAAAGAAATGAGAAATTATAAGTTATAGTAGATTGAGAAACTGAGTTTTCATTAGAATAAATGAAACATTTTGAGGGATTGCTTTCTTTGGGCAGCAGCTGATGGTAATGATTATGACATTAAGAATTATATCTTGCCTGAGCCCATCTTTTCTTTCCTTTTCACTATTCCCCACAATAATTACTTTTACAGTTTTTGAGAGCTTCTTCATCACTACCTTTAGATTTATCCCAATTGTTGTCTTACATCATGAAAATCAAGAGACTTAGTAGTAAGATCAGCAGTACCCCTCTCTAAGCAGCCTTTCAAACACCAAAGTACCATTGAACACTACCTCTTCTCTCTGCTCACTTTGTTACTTTTGGATGCTGAGGATGTTCTACGAATCTGTGGTGGCCAGTGCTATCATGTTTGCTGATGTGTGCTGGGGCAGCAGGCTGAGGGTAGCAGACACCAACAGAATCAACAAACTCATTCGTAAGGCCAGTGATGTTGTGGGGGTGCAACTGAACTTTATGACGGTGGTGTTTGAAAAGAGAATGCTGTCCAAGTTGCATGCCATCTTGGACAATGTCTCCCATCCACTCCATAATGTACTGGTTAGGCACAGGAGTACATTCAGCCAGAGACTCATTCCACCGAGATGCAACAATGAGCGTCATAGGAAGTCATTCCTGCCCGTGGCCAACAAACTTTACAACTCCTCCCTCAGAGTGTCAGACACTCTGAGCCAATAGGCCGGTCCTGGACTTATTTCCACTTGGAATAGTTTACTTATTATTATTTAATTATTTATGGTTTTATATTGCTATATTCTTCACTATTCTTGGTTGGTGCGACTGTAATGAAACCCCATTTCCCTTGGGATCAATAAAGTATGTCTGTCTGGTCCCAATTTACCATTTTAACATGGGCTTACTTTTCTAATAAACATGTAGTACTTTGTTAATGCTTACAAAACTAATAATTTCATCATACATGATTTTGTTAAAATTTGTGCTGTTAATTTCAAGAGTATTATGCTTATTCCCCCCCCCCCACCTTGCTGTCTCCTCTAAAAGTAAACTCATTAAGGAATTTCCATTAACAAATTCATTGTCTGTTTTTGATTAACCTTTGACTTTCTAAATTAAGGTAAATGTCTCTCAAATTTATACCTTTTTAATTTGACTATTGATACAAAGCCAGCAGCCCTGCAATTAATTTGTATGTCTCCTTTTTAAAACAATGTATTATGTTAATAGATCATATAACAAGGAATGTTATTACTATTCTCACCTTTCTTTTAATTGTGATCCAGTAACAGCTTTAAGTTCATACATCCCCTAACCAGCCTGTGCCTTCATTTCATCGTCCTTAAATGGATCTGGGGTTGAGAGGGTGAACAGCTTTAAGTTACTCGGCATAAACATCACTGAGGATCTCACATGGTCTGTACATACTGGCTGTGTGGTATGGCCCTCCAAATTCTAAGAACTTTCTAGAAGGGCACGATTGAGCGCGTCCTGACTGGCTGCATCACTGCCTGGAATGGGAACTGTATTTCCCTCAATCACAGGACCTTGCAGAGAGAAGTGTTGACAGCCCAGCACATCTGTAGATGTGAACTTCCCACTATTCAGGACACTTACAGAGATAGATGTGTAAAAAGGGCCCGAAGAATCATTGGGGACCCGAGTCACCCCAACCACAAACTGATCCAGCTGCTACCATCTGGGAAACGGTAACGCAGCATAAAAGCCAGGACCAACAGGCTCCGGGACAGATTATTCCACCAGGCCATCAAACATACTGACACAACTATGTTTCTATGTTATATTGAATATCTTGTTGTACATAATTTTTATTATAAATTACTATACTTGCACATTGCACATTTGAGCAGAGACAGAACAAAGAATTTTACTCCTCATGTATTTGAAGGATGTAAGTAATAAAGTCAATTCAATTCAATTTAATTAAACATTAAACTCTTTACAATGGAGTATATATTCAGTATGTCTGCGAGAAAATAAATCTCAGGGTCGTACTTTGATAATAAATTTACTTTGAACTTTGATATACAAACTAGATCTGCCAGACATCTTTGTTAACTAATTTCTATTCTTTGATTCTTTGGCCATCCGAAATATTATATTAATTTGCTATGTTACATTGACAACCTTTCTTTTTAATCTTGGCAGGTTCCCTTTTACCTGCCAAGCTACTTTAAATTCTTCTCAAATGCACCGTCAAAACGACCCACAAGGGTATTGTTCACAACGATGTTAATGACTGAATAGATATAGTAAATGCTCTACTTCCATTATTGAACCCCCATTTCAACAAGGCAAAGGAACTTTGAGATTATTGATCTCCCTAATGACAGAACTTAGCTGGTGAATTGAACAGTGAAGGCCAGAAATGCTTCAAGTGAGAGATATAGCTATGATGAGTACGCTTTAGTCAGATTGTTCTCAGGAGTCCTGAAGAAGATGAGTCGAAGTATCAGACTCTGTGTTCCAACTGGAAAATATTCTTCTCTTGATATCAATACCAATGGTTTCACGTAATATGTTGATATGAATGAGAATTGCTGTGATAAGGTTGGTCCATATGACCATAAGACAAAGAAACAGAATTAGGCCATATGGCCCATTGAGTCTGCTCCACCATTCCATCGTGGCTAATTTCTTATCCTTCTCAACCCTGTTCTCCTGTCTTCTCCCCATAACATTTAATGACTTTACTAATCAAGAACCTATCAATCCCTGCTTTAAATGTACACAGCAACTTGGCCTCTGCAGCTATCTGTGGCAAATAATTCCACAGATCCACCACCCACAGGCTAAAAAAAAATTCCTCCTCGTCACTGTTCTAAAGGGAGATCCGGGACTGTGCCCTATGGTCCCAGACTCCCCCACTATAGGGAACATCCTTTCCATGTCCACTTTATCTAGCCCTTTCAATATTTGATAGATTTCAATGAGATCGCCACTCACTCTTCTAAACTCCAATGAATACAGGCCTGGAGCCATCAAGCAGTCTTCATTCAAAAGATTATTCTCCTGAACCTCCACTAAACCCTCTCCAATGTCAGCACATCCTTTCTTAGTTAAAGGGCCCACAAGCGTTCACGCTATTCCAAAGCCTCGGCATTATGGACATTTTAGCATTTCAGCAGCAGCCTGAAGAAAATCATTCCATAGACCAGAATTTTTTAGAAATACTGATGTAAAGATTAGAGAGAAAGCCTGGGAAATGCATTAAGTCAATCTCTGTGATTCAAAGAAAGGGCAAGGAATAAAAACTAAATGAGATACCATGGATATCTGTGGTGTGGAAGGTCAGAAAAAGCAACGGCTTTCTAGTTTGACAATCTAAGCCCTCTAATAAATCATTTGGTCTGGTGAAAAATAATGTAATGTTGAACTGCAAAATTAAAATGCAAACTTTCTTTGCAAAAACCAATGCAAGATATGACTGAGAATATACCACAGTGAATGAAAGGAGTCTTTGCCTATTTGTCAAGACGATGTTCATGTCACCGCGAAGATATGCAAAGATCTGCTAGGCAAGAAGTGATGAAAAAGTAAGTTATAAAAGTCCTTTAGATTTTTGGACTTGCATGAAGAACTCAGAAAATTTGGTAGCAGTTCAAAAATGCTCTGATTGCCAATAAAATCGTTTGTACAAGGTTTCGAATTGTATTTGTTGTTCAAGATAATAAATTCCGGGAGAAACAAATTTTAAAGCTATAAATACAGCACTAATCATAACCACTGAATCTGTTAATGCTGTGGATTAAAATTCATAGCTCAAAAGGATAACCAATTATATGTAATTTGTGATGTCTTGATTTTTGCATACCTAGCATGACCTCAAGAACTGCTAGTTCAGAACAACTAATCTCCAATAAGTCTTAAACTTGATATTCTCAAATGGATCTCCATTTAGGTTGTGCTCAGATAGAATTTTGCCATGTAAGCATTGCTATCCCTATAAGCAGAGTAATATAAGATTCATGCTTTTAGTTCAGGTGCTAGAAACACCCAACAGTGCTCTAAGCTCCATCCAGTAGATCAATGTGATGAAATAAATTACAGGATTCCTTTTTATCACAGTATTACAAAGGAAAACAACATTTCACATTGAAAACTGAGGCAGATTTAAGTTTACAGCAGAAATACAGAAGAATATTTTATATTTGTGATGTTATATTTAGTTTTCTCATACCATCTGTGAATTTTAAAATTTATTTCTCAAAATCTGACATCATTGACAAGGCCGGTATTTATATCCCTTCTTTAATTGGCTTAAGATGGTGGTGATAGTGAGACATCTCTTAAACTGCTGTAGTCCTGTTGAAAGTCCTCCTACAGTAATGTCGGGCAATGAGATCTTGGATGTAGGGTGGAAGACGCTCTTTGGTCTCCCCAAAACTTGGTGATCTTTCGACACAGTGAGATGTCCATATGGGAGTGCTGCTGACTGGCATAGTCCATACTGACTGCTGCACCAAAGGACCATGGTCTATGCTCCTTCCACTACTGCACATGGAGCTGAATCATGTGGGGAAGCCCCTCAGACATTGGAAATAGTGTATCACCTTAGGGGAGCATATGTGTGGCAATGGTGCAATGGTTTTAAAGAAGTAAGATTACATTACTGAATGCATTGACCAGGAATGTTAAAAGCTTTGCAATTTTTATTCTCTACTGTATGTATTTTAAATAATGAATTACAGTAATTTTATTTTTGTAATTCAAAAAAAAATTCAATCAGTTAGGCATAACAATGATATCAAGACAGTGTTCAGCTTGCAGGGAAAGCTGTATGTGGTGAGGTCCGCATGCATCTACTACCTTTTCCCTTCTTGATCGCTGACTTTGCAGGTTGTGGAGTTGATGTTGGAGCAGCCTAGATGAACATTGTACATTATACAGATTGTAACCATTAGGTTCAAGAGGTGGAGGGAAGAAGGCAGATGGGGTGCAAAATAAGGGAGCTGTTTAGTCCTGGATGACATTGAGTTAATCGAATATTGATGTTGTTATCTAAGGCAAGTAAAGAGTACAGTATTCTGCATGCTCCTAATATGTCTTGTAGATGGCCTTGAGATCTTTGGAAGTGTGACACTGCCCACAGGATTCCCAACCATGCTAGTAACTATAGTATTTATATGGCAGATCCAGTTGTTGATCTCACATTGGTGACCTACAGTATTCACTGCTGGGCTGCTGTCTAGTTAAATGGTCTTTGGTGCATCATCCATTTCTTGATATCATGTGGAATTAATGGAATTTGTTAGAGGCTGCATTTGGTGATGGTGGGAATATCATGAGGAAGCCGAGGTGGATTATCCTCTCAGCTCTTTTGCTTTAACAGGATTGCAAATGTTTCAGCCTTATCTGTAACACCAACATGCTCGGCTTGCCATTGAAGATGGGATATTTTTGGAGCCTCCTTCTCCCATCTGCTGTCTCATTGTTCACTAGCCTTCGTAAGTAAACATGACCGGGCTCCACAGCTTTGATCTGACGGCTGCGTACTATTTAACTCACATATTGCCCTGTAGAGCAGCTTTGCTAGCTTATGACCTCATTGTTGGGTATTCCTGGAGCAGCTTCCAAGCAGATCCTTTGAAATATGACTCATGGCTGTGCGGGTAGGCACAGCTCGAGCACCGTCTCTAAATCCACTGGTGACACCCTGTTGTTGGCGGAATCTCAGATAGTGACGAGGAGCTGTACAGGAGTGAGATAGATCAGCTGGTTGAGAGGCATTGTAACAACAATCTTGCACTCAGCAACACCGAGGGAATGATTGTGGACTTCAGGAAGGGGATGGGAGAACACACACCAATTCGCATTGGGAACTGCAGTGGGAAGAGTGCGATGCTTTAGGGTCCTGGGCATCAACATCTCAAAGGACCTATCCTGGGCCCAACACATTAACACAAGTATGAAAAAGAACACGCCAGCTGCTATACTTCATTAGAAGTGCGAGGAAATTTAGTACGTCAGCAAAAAGTCTTGCAGGTTTCTACGGATGAGCTTGAGAGAGTGTCTTACTGGTTGCATCACCACCTGGTATGGAGGTTCCAATGCATAGGATCACAAGAGGCTACAAGTGGTTGTAGCCTCAACCTGCTACATCATGTACACTACCCTACCCACCATTCAGCACATATCGAGGGGCAGTGCCCCAAGAGGGTGTCATCCATCACCAAGGACTTTCAGTTTCAGGGACATGCCCTCTTCATGTTACTACCATAAAGGAGGAAGTACAGGAGCCTGAAGACCTACACTCAATGCTTTAGGAACAGCTTCATCCCTTCTGCTATCTGATTTCTGAATGGTTCTTGAACCCATGTACACTACCTCATTATTCCTCTTTTTCTCTATTTACAGTGCAGTATACCGTATATACCGTGTGTGTGTGTGTGTGTGTGTGTGTGTGTGTGTGTGTGTGTGTGCGTGTGCGTGTGCGTGTGTGTGTGTGTGTGTGTGTGTGTATATATACACACCGTATATAGCTAGGGTGCTTAAGACTTCTGCACAGTACTATATTTGTCAGCTGGAGTGGAGAGCGAGTTTGTAAATCTGGCGGGAGCAAAGGTCGTTGGGAATGATGAGGGTGGAGTGTTGTTGGAGGGGTGTGGCACAGATGACAGAGAAGGAGTGCCAGGGCGAGAGGTGGTGCAGATGCAGACACACCCAACCCTGAGACACCAGGCAAGGTCATTCGATTTCAAACAATTGGTTTGTTGATCATTACATATTGTCTCTGTGGTGCTTCCTGCTTCCTCCTCTCTTCCTTCCCACTTTCACAACCATGATTCCCTTCTCCCTGCCCCCCTTCCTACTCTCAGCCCTCAACATAGCAAAATCAGTTTTAACATCACTCACATATGTTCTGAAACATAGAAAGATAGAAAACCTACAGCACAATACAGGCCCTTCGGCCCACAAAGCTGTGCTGAACATGTCCTTACCTTAGAACTACCTAGGTTTACCTGTAACCCTCTATTTTTCTAAGCTCCATGTATCCATCCAGGAGCCTCTTAAAAGACCCTATTGTCGGCAGCCCATTCCACGCACTCACCACTCTCTGTGTAAAAAACTTACCCCCGACATCTCCTCTGTACCTACTTCCAACCAACCCTCTTGTGCTAGCCATAGCACCTTAAAACTATGCCCTCTCGTGCTAGCCATAGAGGGAAATTTGTTTTTAATTTATATATGTGTGCACCTTAGAATTTTGCACAGTAGTGTAGATAGTTTTGTAACTTATAGTGATCTTTATGTCTTACATTATACCACTATTGAAAAAAATATTTCATAGAAACATAGAAACATCATTTCAGGGCATACGTCAATGATAATACATCAGATTATGATTCTGACTTTTGTTAAGTGGTAATTATAATGATTATAAGTGATGTACACTTCTGCTGTCACTGATGTTTCACAGGGCTTCTTGAAATTCTCAGTGTTCAGTTATCAGTTCTGTTTTGAGTCTCTCCCATTTAACATATTTCTAAAGCCAGGCAACGTAACGAAAGGTGTTTTCTGTATGAAAATGGGATTATGCCTACAAGGAATGAGCAATTGCCATACTTACTGGTCCCAGTATGAATGAAGACACCTGTTACAGATAGACTGGTGAGACTGAATTTTGTATGTTATTCCTCATTTTGGTCTTTATTTCTCAAAGGAATAGGCATTTTTGTTAGGAACAATTAAATATTTTCATAAATATCCGTCATTCTTTGCCTTTAAACTAATTTCCTCATGCTACTTTAGCCCGTTCTGCCTTCATACCTTTGTACTTGGTTTATAGTTGGAAGGTGTTCATCCCTTCAAAACAAAAGCTTATTGGCTTTGTAACAGCTTGGAGATTATATCTATTTTTTAATGGTTAGTGATTGCCCAAGCGTAATGGGTGAAGGAATGTCATAAAATAGTGTGAAGCTTTTTGTCTGCTAGTAACCACAACAGTAGCAGCTTCTATGCTGTCATGTTCTATTCTACACTGCAGCCCAGCCCATGAGATTAAATCCTGCTTAATAGATTATATTTATTTGCGCAGGAATGCTGATAGTGATGGCTTATGCCAGTGGCTCTGACATGGCTATGTGATTCATTTAAACTCTTTACAGAGAAAATCATTTGTCCCTACGATGGGCAGTACTGCACCTATTAGTGCTGACTCACGGTTCCAATGACCCATCAGTCCTGACCATTCGTGCTATTGCTGTGGAGCTTCCACATTCTCCCCGTGTAGGTTTCTCCCAGGCATTCTCCCAGGAGATGGAACAAGCTGCCCGAAGAAGCTGTAGATTACGATGTTTAAAAGACATTTGGACAAGTACGTGGATAGAAAGGGGCAAGATGGATCTGGTCAAACTCAGGCAAGTGGACATCTTGGACAGCATGGATCTGTTGGGCCATGTTTCCATGCTATATAACTCTATGATTTTATTCTGATTTCCTCCCACATCCCACAGCAGGCTGGTAGATTAATTGGGTTACTGTAATCGCTCTCTGCCATGGGTGTGTGGTAGTAGAATCAAGGTGAAGTAGATGGAGATGTGTGAGAGAAAAAGAAGGCAGAGAGCTAAGAAAAAGACTAAAGTACTGGGATCGTTGGGATTTCTACGTAGTAAGGAAATGTGAAAATGGGTCCGTATGCTACCCCAGATTTAATGCAGTTTTGTTGGTTCTTCTGCTCTCTGTAATGGACTGTCACACACGTGAATTTAGGGGTGGTTGAAACCTGCTGGGTCTGTCATCAATGCCCATGTTCCATGTCTGAGTAAAATCGTTCTTTTGCTGCCTAATCCCAGACATCGGTTTGAAGAGTAGCGCAGCAGGAATGGCAGGTAATTTCACCTATTACTGCTGAAAATAACTAATTATTATTGAAAATACATAGCAGATGCTGTGAGCTTGAATTAAAAACAAAAAAATGCTAGAAACTTTCCACAGGACAGACAGCAAATGTGAAAGGAAATGCAGAATTAGTGTTTGATCTTCCGTCAGAACTGAGAGAGAGAGAGAGAGAGAGAGTATGAATAAATAAAGGGAAATGTCAAAGTGTGACAATCAGATCATAACTACTGTTTTTATTCATGACCCATGTCCAGATCCCTCCAGATTAGTTTTACCAGCCACTCTAACCTGTTTTTCACAACTCTAACTTTACTCTTTTCTCTTTAACTGCCCTCATTAATCAATTAACCGGGGGCTTCATCAATACTGGCATAATTAGATGCACCCTTTCAGAGAAGCATCATTTGTCCTGTTCACCTCTCCTGAATTATCCCTGAATCTTAAAATTAATTTAATTTACCATTTCCCCCTGATCAGTCTTGAATCTGAAACATTACTTCAATTTTGCTACCTATAGATTCTGCATCATCTGCCCAGTGTCTCCAACATTTTCTGTATTTAATATTTAACTTGTTAGCTGCCCTTGAAGAGGAAAGAGATGTGCATTTAACTCCTGCCTTGAATAACTTTAGAATGCAGAGCACTGGA
This sequence comes from Hemitrygon akajei, assembly GCF_048418815.1. NCBI lineage: Eukaryota > Metazoa > Chordata > Chondrichthyes > Myliobatiformes > Dasyatidae > Hemitrygon > Hemitrygon akajei. The sequence goes on along the minus strand of NC_133143.1, from coordinate 40,983,057 downwards.
CTGGAAGTTCCCACAAAGGACTAGAATGGCCGAAAAGATCATAAGGGTCTCTCTCCATCCATCAGGGACACTTATCAGGGCCTTTGGTATTACCAAGGATCCCACCCATCTATCCAGCATCCTCTTTGACGTTCTACCATCAGGCAGGAGACTCCAGTGCATAAAGGCAAGAATGGTTAGGATGGGTAAACAGCTTCTTCCCTCAGGCCATTAGGCTTTTGAGCTCCCTGCCACATCACATTCAAAGTGTCACTGGTTAATTTGTTCTGTACTTTACAATATTTGTCTTGTTTGACGGTATACACGTATATAGTTAAATGACAATAAACTTGACTTGACATGAACGTCATCATCGGCAGTGAATTCACAGCAGAGCACTTGCATATAACTTTTTCACCAGTTTTGGGCAGCCGACATAAAGACTTAAGAAAATAGATTTTTAAATTAGTAGTTTCTCTTCGGTTCACCAGTGGTGTCTTTCTCATCTGACTTGAGTTCCATCCATATTCCATGAGCAATATGAGTGAAAAGTACTTCTGCAAGTACTCTGCTCTACTGGAGCCAAATTCAGCAGGAACTGAAAATACAGTAACAATTAAATTTCTCATTGACAATTATAATCGGATGTTTTTCTTGCATTCTACCACTTTTGTCATCATATTAATTAACTTATAATCACTCTAAAGGGAATCATCCCCACTGCTCTGCGAAGCAGAGGTGAACCTCAAGGCTGCTGTTTTGAGTGAGTTAGAATATACCTACAGCTGACAAAACACATTAATTCCAGCATTAAACTATTCAAACACTAATGCCAGGAGAACACTTGGCCTTGTCTGCAGACAAAAAATAGCTACATTAATGTTTATTTAAAGTGAAACATGAACTCCCTAGCACAACTCAGATGAGGGTGTCTGCCCATGAACAATTATTTTGGAAACTAGTAATGAACATATTAATTGGTAGGTGTTCATACTTTGAGGTAGTTATATGTGGCAGAAACTTGCCACATCTGTGAAACAGGCATAAGGGTTTTTGATGTCCTGGGAGCTAATTGAAAAATCAGTTTTTGTAGGACATTTATAACTGCTGAAATTTGTTTTCATTGTTATAAAAAAGGTGTTATTAAGCTGGAAAGAGTGTAAACAGGATTTACAAGAACATGGCCAGGACCCAAGGACCTGAATTACAAGAAGAGGCTGGGCAGGCCAGGTCCTTGGAGCATAAGAAACTGAGGGATAATCATATGCAGATGTACAAAATCATGAGGAACATAGATAAGCTTTTCTTCCAGGGTAGGGAAATCTGAAATGAGAGGGCAGAGTTTAAGGTGAGGGGAAAGATATAAAAGGGATGTTAGGAGCATTTTCTTGATGCAGAGGGTGAAGGGTATATGGAATGAGCTGTCAGAGAAAATGGTTGCGGAATGCACAACAACAGTATTTAAAAGACATGGAGAAGTGCACGGAGAAGAAAGATTTAGATGGATATGAGTCAAACCCGGGCAATGGGAATTCATTTAGATGTGCATGGATCAGTCAGGTTGAAGGGATAATTTCTGCGCTGTGTTACACGATGACTCCATTAACTTTAAAATTCTTTTTTTAAAAGGATTAGTTTAAAAATTATATAGATATTTTGTTTACATTCAAATTAAATAAACTGTTGGTATTTATATATTGCTTTTCTTGTCCTTAAAATGGTTCATCTGTTTTACAGCTTCTAGACTAATATTGCAGTGCAGGTGAGAGAGTTGCCAGCTAAGTAGAATGTAGGTCAGCCCTGATCTTCCAAGGAAAGCTTATGGGAAATAATGAACTAGATTTTTAAAAAAAGTGTTTAAAATGATCAGTACATTAATAAACATACATGAAGGAACAATTGAAGTGTTAGCATATTATAAAAATATTTGAAATTACTTTTACACTTGAATGGAAATAATATCATAAGAACATTCATTTCCAAATACTAATAATGAATAAATAGCTTGTGTTTAAGCAATTTTATCTTATTGCAAATACAGAACATATAGATAAATAACTTTCAATTGTGAAAAGCTGTGGACATTTTGAAATTACTTGTTGCTTTCCTAATGCAACCAACATTGCTACTCCAATGTTTGGGTAGCAACATACCCTGGAGAAAATTGCTTAAAATTGTTGGAAAATGCAAACTAGCGAAACATGATTTGGGAGCGTTGTGTTTAATTGTCATTGGTTTATTTTGCATTTATGTCGGTTCATGCCTTCCAATAAAAAATCGTTGTGTTTAAATAATGGTAAATGACTTTTGTTTCAGACTAATGAAAGATCATCAGTCTAAACAGTTAACCCTGTTTGTCTTTCATCAGCATGAGCTATTATTTCCATCATTTTCTGGCTGCATTCCAGCTTTTCAAAATCTGTAGTATTTTACTTTGTCTAAATTAACTTTGGGATTAGATTGTGAGTTTCATTTATGTAAAACACGTAGAACATAGAAAGAATGCAAAAGGACAGGCCATTCAGCTCTCAATGCCTGTACTGACCATGATGACTATTTAACAATCCCATCTACCTGAACATAGTTCCTAACCCTCCATCCCTTGTCTATTCATGTGTTTGTCTAAATACCTCACAAACGTTGCTTTCATGTCTGCCTCTACCACCTCCCCAACCTCCCATACTGCACATTCCAGGCATTTTTGCTCTCTCTTTGTAGAAAGAAACTTGCCATGCACACCTCCTTTAAACTTTACCCCATCTCCATTTAAACCGATGTCCTCTAATATTTGAAATCTCTACACAGGAGGAAAGGGTCTGACTATCTGGCCCCTATTCCTTGCCTAGTTTTACATATCTCTGTCGGTTTGCTGCTCACCCCAAGTGCACAATCCAAGTTCATCAAGTTCAAGTTCAAATTTATTGTCACCTGACTGTACATATATACAAACAAACCGAACGACGTTCCTCCCGACCACAATACATATATCACATACAGCACAAAAACTAAATGTTACCCCAAATATGTTAATGAAATATAAGTGCCCAGCCCAGACAAATAGCAAAGAGCTTGCTGCCTCAGTTGGGACCTCGGTTGTGGCAGGGTATTCATTAGTCTCACAGCCTGGGAGAAGAACTGTTACCCAGTTTTCCAGTTCTTGTCCAGATGCTCCTGTACCTTTTTCCTAATGGTAGTGAGTCAAAGAGATTGTGGGATGGATGTTAGGGATCCTCAACAATGTTTTGAACCTTTCATATACAACACTCCCAGTAAATGTCACCAAATAAAGGGGAGGGAGACCTGGTGACCCTCTTGGCAATTTTTACTATCTTCTGTAGGATCTTTTGGTCAAATGCCTTGGAGCTTCAATATTACTCAATGATGAAGCCAGACAGGACACTCTCAGTGTTGCTCCTGTAGAAAGTTCCTGGAATAGAGGGAGAGAGCCTTGCACTCCTCAGTCTTCACAGAAAGTGTAGATGCTGCTGTGCCTCTTAACTAGTAAGGAGGTGTTGTGATTCAGGTTAGATCATCTGTTATGTGCACACCAAGGAACTTAGAGTTCTTTAAACTCTTGATGGCAGGGACATTGATGTGCAATGGAGAGTGGTCAACCAGCGCCTTCCTGAAGTCCACAATCATCTCTCTGGTCTTGTCTACTTTGAGACTCAGGTTGTTCTTCTCACACCACTTGATAAGCCTCTCTACCTCCTCTCTGTATGCAAAGTCATCATTGTTGCCAATGAGGCCAACCACTGTTGTATCATCAGCAAACTTCATAACAGGGTTTCAGCTGATCTGACAGTGCAATCGCGAGTCAGCAGTGTGAACAGCAGTGGGCTGGGCACACAGTCCTCTACAGTCCAACCTCTCCTTATAGCTATACATTCTGATCCAAGCCTGGTAAATCTCTCCTGCATCCTCTCCGAAGTTCCCATATCCATCCAATAGAGTGGCAACCAAAACTGTACAGAATACTACAAACATGATCTAACCAAAAACTTATACAGCTGAAACATAACCTGTAAACTTCTATACGCCCAATTTCCCGACCAAGCATGCTGATGCCTTTATTTAGCATTCTGTCCATTTGTGTTGCCATTTTCGGGGAGCAATTGATTTGCCCCCAAGATCTCTCTGTCCATCAGTGTTCACAAGGGTCCCGCTATTTACTTCATACTTTCCTCTCGCATGTAACCTTTCAAACGGTATTACCTCACACGTTTCTGGATTAATCTCTTTCATTGCTCTGCCCAAATTTCCAGCTGGTCTGTATCCTGCTGTATCTTTTGACAACCTTTCTCAATATTCATAACCACCAATTCCTGTGTCATTTGCAAATTTACTAATCCTAACACCTACACTTTCAGCCAAATCATTTATGAATCCACACATCAAAAGACAACTGAGGTCCAGTACTAATTCTTATGGAACTCAATTGGTCACAGACCTACAGTCAGAGAAATAGGATTTGCTCTGCACTCAGTAAACAGCTTTTGCAGTCAGACTGCCCCCTTAGTGAAAAGAAATTGTATTATGGTTTGCTGTCTGGTTTGTTTGAGTTTTAAAGCAGGATTCATTTTGCATTAATGTTGTGGGTGCAGCACTAGAATGAAGTCAAAATGCTTCACACCATCGCATTTACAGCTCTGTAAATCCACACTAAGCTACTGGTTTAATGAATCAGTGCACAATATTCATTAGAGTATAGCCAGCTATCCAGCGGAATACTTGTACTGCACATTTTAGAATGATTGATGTTCTTTGTGGTTCTGCAGGCAACTGATAAATTCTCCACTGGTTCAGGAATCTATTTTGGAGCAAGTTACATACCTTGCTTTGTTAAATATATTACTTCAAAACAGAAATTCACATGAAAGGAAGGTATAACTCTACAGCTGTCTTTAATGTCAGAGCTGTATGCACAATGGCTGATTGGAGATGGGTTATTTACGAATAGAACCCTGTTCATTAAATCATCTCAACAGAATTTGTTTAGTGCATTTACCACACTGTGCTTCAAAAAAAAAAGTTTAAGTAATCCATTGTCTTATGCATGCCTTTGATATCATGTAACCATTTCAGACATGACTGTAGATTGCATAATTTGAAAAATGAGAGACAACGTTTGTGCATCATGGAAATAGAAGTCTATAATTGTCTGTGAATAACAGGTGTTAAAGTAAAGAGTGAGGCCAAAACTCACTGAGAGACCATATTTCGTTAGTTTGTGACCTGAACTTGTTGCCGTCAGAATGGACGTAGACATTGTTGGTGTCATTGTTACTTTCAGCACCCTACGAATATAGATTAGATCAAAACACAGCTGAATCTCATTGGTACACTTCCAAAAAAGGCACCAGTGTTGTGCAGTTCATTCTGTGCTATTAATATGTCGGGTTCATGAGTAAATTGGTGGACATTCAAACCTATGGTAACACAAACATCTATGATACTTAAGTCTATAATGACAATTTCAAATCATATTCCATGGTCAAAAGATTTAATTCTTTTCCTCAAATGCATTTATGTATTTGCGCCTTTTCTTCCTTCTGATTAGTTATTTTTTACTTTGTTATTTGCCCTCAATTTTAATTTTTCTGCAAACACATTGCTAATGTTTCTTTACAAATGAGTTCCTTGAAGAGAAATTAACTTTCTTTTATTTAACAGCTTCCAGTGTATTCTAGGATATCCCAAGATGTTTCAACAAAGTTATGACACAATTAAATAAAAGCGATTGGTTGCAGAGGATTTGATAAAGCATATAAAAATTATTTTAGCATTCTTGGTAAAACAGTCCAAACCCAGGAGTGAAAGGGACTTTCCTATTCAATAGTATGACAGACAGCACTCTGTGGATTTGCTGGAGGACAAACTTTATGCTGAAGTCAAAAATCTTGCTTCTTTCGGTTTACTATAGCTACTAAATAGGTTATGTCCATCTGGGCATCTCAGGCACAAGCTATGGTGGAAGTTGATGTATTTCTCTCAGATTCCACACTCACCTTCTTACTTGGGCAATTTAGAGTTCACTCTCTTGCAGGCATGTGAATTCACAAATTACATGAACATAACAATACAGTGAAAATTGCACAACATGTGCAATGGGACTCGAGCCCTAGATATTACCTCTTGCCCTGTACCACTTGCTGTTTAATGTGACTAAGCTGCAGCGTATCTTGTTTTTTTTTTGCCGTGGCTTCCTATAATTCAATGACAGAGGATTTTACTGTGTTGGCAAGCAAAGGAGCAATGACTGGAATTTGCTTTGCCTGCCACATAAAAACTCCTGAATCATCAGCAGGGCATATTCCTAATATAAATAATCTTCAACTAGTTAGGAAAGCCGATGATAATACTTGTGGTGGCACAAAAGCAGCTGCTGTTATATTGGTTGGCTTTTTCAAAGAGCAATTCTGTGGCCCAGAAATATTCCTACAGCTGGAATATAGCTATTGTTGCAAATATCATAGACTGGACTTTTCCTTTCTTCTTAAGACCAAGTTGTTTTTGCAGCTCATGTAGTTGACAGGGCGAGTTGACAATGACCATGGCAAAATTAGTGTGGTGTCTAGAACCTCTTGGATATGGAGCACCATGCTCTCTCTCTTTAACTAGTGACATTAATAACTAATGATTTCCAGTCAAATTCTGTACAGGATGAGAAATGTAGGAAGAGAACGAAAGATTTGATGAAGAAAAAAGAAAAAAATAAACATTAACATGTCTATAAAACCTCCAGTTTACGTATGGGAGTGAGAATACATGTTTCAATTGATCCTTTCAGAGAACAAAAGGGTTTCAGCTTGATGACAAAACAAAATCCATGTAATTTATAGGATCCCTATGACAGGAATAAACAGCCCAAAATTCTATGATGAGATTTGTTTAAATTTGGCTATTTATCAAATTCTTGAGGAGACAGGAGTAGAGATGGAGGTTTTGCAAAACTTTTTACAGAATGACACAGATTATCAGCAATTTGCCAATAAGAGCTTATTCTCCCTGTCACAAATGCCTTGCGATTTTACTTAACTCACAATTATTATTCCAACATCTTCTCAACCTGAAAATACCTGGTTAGGAAAAAGTGTGCTTTACATGAACTTCTGTAAAGCCTTCAACAAGTTCCACGTGGAAAACTGATGCAAACGTTAGTGTCCATTGGATCAAGGGCATGCGGGTAAGTTGAATCCAAAATTGGCTTGGCAATGGGAGAAAACGGCTGATAGTAAAGTGCTGCTTTTAGGATTGGTGTTCCACAAGGCTCGCTGCTGGTACCCTTGCTATTTGTACTATGTGTTAATGACTTGGATGTGGATATATGAGGCATAATCAGTAAGTCTGTAGGCGACTCAAAGAATGGGGGAGTCGTTGACAGTGTGTAGAGTAGTTATAGGCTAAAGGGTGATAGTGATGTGTTGGTTAAATAGGCTGAGAAATGGCAGACAGAATTTAATCCAGATCAATAAGACGTGATGCAATTTTGGAGTAGTAATGAGACATGGATATACAGCATGAATGGTAGTCCTTGGCGGTACTTACAATAGCAGAGGAATTTTGATTATAAGTGCATCGATCTTTGAAGTGGGTAGATAATGTGGGTAAAATTGGGGTACTGGACTTCATTGGTTAAGTTGCCGAATACAAGAGCAGTAAGGTTATGCTCCAATTTTATAAAACGTTTGTCCAATTTCATCTGGAGTACTGCATGCAGTTCTGGTCACCACACCAGAAGAAAGATGAGATTATGCTCAAGTGTGTGTAGAGGAGATGTTGCTTGGGATGGAGGTTTCCGTTATGAGGATAACTATAACACGTAAGTCTATTTACCCTAGCGAGGTAAAGGTTAAGAAGAGTTGTGATTGAAGTAACTAAAATAATGTGGGGGTAAAGATCAGGTAGGCTGCAGGGAAGATTTTCCCCCATCAGAAATAGTTAAAACCAGAGGATATAGAATTGGGATAAAGGGAAAGAGAAGACCTAATGGTGGCCTTTTTCATCCAGCGAGTGGTGAATACCTGGAATGCACTGCCTGAGAGAGAGGTCGAAGTTGAGTTGCTGATAGCATTTAAGAAGTGTTTGGCTGAGCACTTGTGTTATCTAGGCAGATAAATCTCTTGGCAAGGTGCTGGAAGATGGTATTAATACAGTTTGGTGCCCACTGGTTGGTGTTGGCGTGGTGTGGTGAGTCAAACGCTGGACGACCCTGTGATGCTACAAGGATTCTAGTCAAGAGTATAGCTGTAAACGCAGTTAAAATTCTTCAGAAGATTTATTCCTTATGGATGACCAAAAAGTGGAATTGCATATTAGGATGAATTCTCGACATTCACAGCAGATAGAAGATAAAAGTTAAGGCTAAATCTGACCCAACTTTGTCCCCAATTAATTATCTTAATAATTTCTGTACATGTACCCACAAGCTCACTTTCTGTTAAGTTTAATATGCCATGTGTTTGCTTATTCCACCTGCTTGTGTTTTGTTGAAGTCCATTACTAATGACTCAATAGTTAACTATACTTTGAAATTTAGTTCCTTTCACAAGTTTGGAAATTATGCACTGTATACTCAAGTCCAAATATTTAGCATAGTGGCTGGTGTCAAACCTTTTCATGAGATCTTGGCAAGGATCTGAATTTTTTTAAGTCAAAATAAAAAATAAAATCACTGCTTTTTGAATCAGCGTGCATTGGTCCAAATGGATAACATAACACAAGCACTTGCAACTGACACTATCTTAAAACTGTTCATTCTAAACACAGTGTAGTGTCCAGCAGCCACACATGTGCACATGACTGATGCTTGTTTGAAATTGTTCAAGTCTCCTATCCCAATTAAGCAACACAGTATCCCAAATTAATGATGAGAATCCCAGCTATTTTCTTAATTAGTAGTTTTTTATTAAGGAGTTGTCCCAAATAAGTGGCTGCCCCGATTAATCAATGGCCCAATTAACTGGAATTCATTGTATTTAAAAAGGCAGTGGCTATGGTAGCAACCCCTTGGAAACATTATATACAGTTCAATCCACTCAAATAAATGACCTTCCATTTTACTTTGAAAGGAAGTGATGGATGCAAGTTCGATTTCAACATGTAAGAGAAATTTGGATAGGTACAGCACATGGATGGGAGGGATATGGCGGGCTATGGTCCAGGCAGATTAATAGTTTGGCACAGATCAGATTGACTGAAACATCTGTGTCTGTGCTGAGGTGTCCTGGACTGCTGGCCTTTCTGGTATCTATTCTTTACCAATTTTTACCAATTTCTGCTATGTTCCCATTATCTCAGCCACTTCTTCCATTGCTGAAGCACCAGCAGTTTCTTTATTCTTTAGTAAAATTTGAAGTAAATACTCATTTAGTGTCTCTGCTATGTCCTCTACCTGCATGTGGCCCACCTTCCTTCTCGCAATCTTTTTGCTGCTTGACATGCTAACAGAATTTTTTTCAATCCAAGTAACACACACAAAATGCTGCAGAAACTCAGCAGGCCAGGTAGCATCTTTAGAAAAGAGTACAGTCGACATTTCGGGCCAACTCCCTTCATCTGGACTCATTATTCCTTCTTCTGCACAATTTATTTAGTTCTGTAGTTTATAGTGATTTTACAGTTTTGCACTACATTGTAGCCTCAAAACAATAAATTTCACATCATGTGATAACAAATCTAATTCTGATTATTACCTCTCTCCCCAATCTCTACTTACTGCAGGTATCACTCACTCTGTGATTCCCTTGTCCATTTATCTCTCCCCACTAATCTCTCTCCTGGCACTTATCCCTGCAAGTGGCCAAAGTGCTACACCTGCTCATTCACCTCTTCCCTCACCTCCATTCATCCGCTGAATTTCTTGTTTATGATTCTGATTTTGTGCCTGTCTTCTTTCCTATTGTACTTACCCTCCGAGCTTTCTGTAATCAGTCTGGTTCTTAGTTGTGTTATCATTCATCAGATGCTCTACTTACAAATTTATTTCTTGTCTTCTAGAGAGCTTTGACTTCAATTGCACCCCTGCTCTGCCTTACATACCTAAACAGTGCCAGAAACACTTCTCCTTGAATGTTGCCTTTTATTCAGTTCCATGCTTTTCCTGCCCAATATAGCTTACATGTCTGTCACTATCCCACTGAAACTAGTCCTTCTCCAGCTGGTTTCCATCATAGAGTGGTCCATTTTTGTTTTCTGCAATGATTCTAGACCTTAAAAACTCCTCATTGAAGTTCTTTGAACATCCCCAATGATACTTGTTTCACTTGGCCCATTTCATTCCCCAGAAAGAAGTCTAGAAACACCTCCTTTCTTACAGAGCCAGAAATGCACTTCACAAGCAAGTTTACTTGAATGTACTTTAAAATATTCTCTCCTGTTTATTCCTTATTTTATTACTATCTCCATCTATGTTTGGGTAGTTGAAGTTCTCCTGTGCCACAATCAGTGCTTTTTTTATAACTAAATAACTTTCCTGCAAATTTGTTCTTCAATATCATGTAGAAAGAGTGTAATGGCACCATACCGGTTTCTGTCCCTGATTGGTCCCCGATTTTCTCTCTCTGTATTGTCCTGTTGTCACCTTTCCTTTCTTCATTTCTCTGTCTTTCCTGAACACCAAGTAACAGGGAATATTTAGTCTCCAATCCAGCCCCTTTTCTGTTAGTAATGTCCTCACCTCTGCTACCTCATAATCTCACTTGACGAAGAATAGTGCCTGAAGGTTTTCAGTCTGATCTATATACTTTTTGTATGTTAGCGTACGAAATGTAAAATATCAAAGATCTTCTTGTACTTTCTCTTTCCCTAGTCCCATTTCAAACTATATTATGTCTTGCTCTCGCTCTGTCTGCCTCATCTACTTTTTGTGTATACTTATTCAGTGCTACATCCCACTTGCCATTCCTCTGTCAAATTAATACAAACTAGAACCTGCAATCCTCTCCGGCAAAATATTAGTGAACTGTTCTGGGAAGGCTTTGAACCACTTTTTTGAGATGTAACTCGCCCAAGCTGCAAAGCTCACCCCTACCCCTTCCAGTGGTCCCCAAGCTCACGGAATCTGAAACATTCTGACTGGCACCTTCTCTCCGACTCTGCATTCTAAAAAAAAACAAGATTATTTTACTGCATAAGCAAATGCAATATTAGCATCCATTTCGAGAGGATTAGAAAATAAAAGCAAGAATGTAATGCCAAGGCTTTATGAAGCATTGGTCAGATCACATTTTGGAGTACTGTGTGTATTTTGAGCCCCATACCTAATGACGGATGTGCTAGCTTTGGAGAGGCTTCAGAGGAGGTTTATAAGAATGCCAAAAATGAAAGGGGTAATGCATACAGAGTGTTTGATGGCTTTGGGCCTGTATTCGCTGGAGCTTTGAAGAATGAGGGTGGATCTCATTAAGACCAACCGAATATTGAAAGGTCTAAACTGAGTGGGTGTGGAGATGATGCTTCCAATAGTAGGACAGTCTAGAACCAGAGGGCACAGCCTCAGAATAGAAAGACATCCATTTAGCAGAGAGATGTGGAGGAATTTCTGTGGCCAGAGGGCGGTGAATTTGTGCAAATTTATTGTCCAAGATGACTATGGAGGTTATTGTTTGTGTTTAAAGTAGAGAGTGATGGGTGCTCAAATCACAAACAAGAGTAAGTCTGCAGATGCTGGAAATCCGAGCAACACTCACAAAATGCTGGAGGTGCTCAGCAGGCCAGGCAGCATCTATGGAACATAAGTACAGTTGACATTTTGGGCCGCAACCCTTGATTAGTAATGGTGTGAAAGATTATGGGGAGAAGACTGAGGAATGGAATTGTGAAAAGTAAATCAGCCATGTTGAACAGATTCAATGGGCCAAATGGACTAATTCTGCTCCGACTGGATGTCTTATTATAATTGTAGAATCAAAGACACTGGTTTGAAAGAGGCAATAAAGAAAATCAGTCCATCCTCACATTTGTGACAGAGAAGCTGGAACTAAAATTTGCCATTTTATTGGAACATTTTGCAGTTCCTAATTGACCATTGTTTGAAGATGAATTAATAAAAGGAAATGTATTAATGACATGAATGTCTTTACTTGCTCTGTGCTTTTTTATGGTTTTATATTTGTCTACAAATATCTGCTGTGGAATCTCCCGAAGATGCTTTGACACTGATGTGAAGCTTCCATTATACCCACAAATGTTTTCGATTGCCACAGTGCTAACTTCATTAAATTACTAAAATATCCTTTCAATGTAAATATTTATCAGATACTCAGATAAACTGTTTTTTTCATTTTAACTATTTTTAAAAATATTAGAGCAGTTTATACCGTTCTTCCACGTGACTAAGAAATACATCCAAAGTAGGATTTCTTCTGACCTGATTCTGCCCGACTCTTTTTTTATTTGTTCAATTTTCAAGGTCAGACTCTATTGCCCAACTCCTACTGTCATTGAGAAGGTAGAGTAGTGTTCATCCTTGTTGAAATTTTCCAGTTTTTCTGGTGATGGTGCTGGGTAGGTAGTTAACAGGTTTTAGACCCAGAAGTGACCAGGCACTGACGTAGTTTGAAATCAGGATGATGAACAGCTTGCAGGAAAACTTCAGCTGCTGGTGTTCCAGGCACTGCTCCCCACCTCTACCACCAAGACCACACAGTTTTGGCAGTTGCTGTCAGAGTAGCTGAAAGAAGTAATTGCTCTGAGTATCAGTTGTGGAAAGGTAGTCGATGAAGTGAAAATCATTGCTTTTACAGCCGCCTGGATGTTCTGAGCTTGTGAGTTACTGGGACCGTGCTTACTGTGTCATTTCTGATTTCTGTCTGCAGGTAGTGGAAAAGCTTTGGGGTGACAGGATGTGAGTCATTCATGACAGGACATGCATTTTCTGGGATGTTTATGAAGCCTAGTTGAGGTTCTGTTCAATATTAAATGCCCAGGATATAAATGGCAGGTGACTTGCTAACGATAATGCAGTAACTACATGTCAAGGCCAAGTGGTAGGATTAGCCCTTGCTGAAGACAGTCATTGACTTGGGTTTTCATGGCACAAATCATATTTGTCCCTAAACCACCTTGTCTGAATGTTGTGTAGGATTAATTACTGAAGAGTTGCAAATGGCAAAGCACTTCTAGAAGTAATGCAAGAATGCTTCAAACTACACCGCTGCTCAAAATCTCTCTAAATCACCATTACATAAATTGCTACCTTCTGTGACAAATTTCACTGGGTGTAGCAGCATGGAAATATTTTATCCAATTAAAAGGGGTTCACTTAGTCAATTTCTCACAACAATTTACTGACGTCACTTCATTCTCAGGTTGTTAAACACAAGAGGAGCTAAGCTAGTCCCAAGATCTAATTGCTAAGCTCCGTCCCACCTCTCCTCAAACTCTCAACTCTGCAAAGCATTCCTAAATCTTGCTCTTTCATTGACAATCCATTATCGGGGTTTAAGGTTGAGCAAGATCTCCTGCAGGACGAAATCCCTTTCTTTCAACTGTGAAGAAACACGTGGCAAGGGCGAGGAAAATCCATATCCGTTATCCTCATGCTTCTGTAATACAGCCCCATTCTTCCAGGCTTATCTGACTCATTTGATTCTCAACTCTAATCTTTGGAATTTCCTCCCAAAAATTTCTTTGCCTCTCTTTTTGCCTTTAAAACATTTTCTAAAACCTGTTGGCTTGATTTCGCTTCTGGTTATCTGCCATAAACAATTCCATGCAGTTCCTTAATGCTTAGCCTGATCTGTCTAATCAACCCTTCAGGATCCTGTCATGTTTTCACTTGAGGAATGTCTTTGCAGCTTCTGGCAGATACAGAAGTGCCAAGATCCACAGTAACAGAGTTCAACATTCTTAGACAGAAGATAGTAAAATGAAGGGCTACGTAGGAAAGAAGGGATAGATCAATTTTAGGTTAGATTAAAAGGTCAGAACAACATTGTGGGTCGAAGAGCCTGTACTGTACTGTGTTATAATTTTGAAGATAACTGCTGTCCCAAGACCACCACCAGAAGCCAGACGGGACAGGAATTAAAAATAAGTTATTGCCCTTGTCTTCAGCTCACCTTATGTCCAAGTTAAGTTATATTTTAAATTTGTAGGGATGGTTTTGGGGACCGGGTGTTGGGGGGGGGGGGGGTTGAAGTTAAGGGTTAGGTTAGATTTTATGGACAGTAATGTGGGGGAGTTAGAGGCCAGATTGGGGTTTAGGGACTGAGATGTGAAGAGTTAGAGGTCAGGCCTCTGCCCCGTGTTTGAAGGCCTCTGATGTGGACTGGTGATGAAGCACATCCACAATCTAGGCCTTGCCTCTGTGCTCGAAGGCTAAGGACGTGGACAGGTAATGAAGGACATCTAGGATGTTGGGCTGTCCCAGGTCAGTATGTCTCGGGAGGTGCAAAGAGCAGTGAGTGGGTGTGCCCAGAGTCCGGGGTCCAGTAATCAGCTGCTCTGGGGGTCGATACCAAAGGTGGAAGGCCAAAAGTCGATTGGAAGTCCAGAAGTCAAAGCCCGATAGCCAAAACCTGAGGTCTGGAGACTGGAGACTGGAGGCCTGTCCTGGGATTGGAGGACTGTTCATCTATGTGGGAGGGAAGAAAGGGCTTCTTTTGCTCTTGTTGTTTGGCTGCCTGTTGTTCTGCCAAGCATTGTGAACATGCTATATTGGCACTGGAATGTGTGGCGTTATTTGCAGTCTGCCCCAAGACATCATTATGCGTGATGGTTGTTAATGTAAATTACACATTTCACAGTATATTCGATATACATGTGATAAATCTGAATCTGAGGTATCTGCTAATTCAATATGGAACCAAGTAAGTACATGCAAAATTAGGTTTTCATTACAGTACTGTGCAAAGGTGCTGAAGACCTTTGCACAGTACTGTAGAAGTTTTATGTATTGCACTGTACTGCTGCAGCAAAAATAAAACAACTTTCATGGCATATGTGAGTGACAATAAACCTGATTCTGATCTGGGTCTCTGTTGTTGACTGAGAGTGGGAAGGGGGAAGGGAGAGGGGAAATCATGGTTGGGAAATATGAAAGGAGAGGGGCGGGAGTGGGAAGCACCAGAGAGACATTCTGTAATGATCAATAAAACCAATTGTCTGGAATCAAATAACCTTGCCTGGTGTCTCAGGGCTGGGCGTGTCTGAACCCACACCAACCCCACACGTCTCTGCACACCTTCTCTGCCACCTGTCCCCACACCCCTCCTGCAGAGCTCCACCCTCACCATTCTCAACATCCTTTGCTCGTGCCAGGTTTACCAAGTCACTCTCCACTCTGTGTTGACAAATACAGAACTGTGCAAAATTCTTAGGCATCCTTGCTCTATATATGTGTGTGTGTGTATATATATATGCAAAATCAGTGGCAGAGCGTTTGCTATGAACTCTCCACTCAGCAAAGCTGGCAGATGATTGACAGATGCTTGTTTAATAAGAGTAGAACTGATCTCTGAGTTCAGGAGAAGCTGTTCTCTGGATCCATAAAGATCATTTAGAAGACTGCTGGACTGGTTCCAATGCTTCTCCATCCCACAAAGTTACAGCAACAAATTCTATTCATTTAACACCTCTAATGCAGTCAAAGCATTCAAGCCACAACTCAGGCAAGGTTTTAGGAATAATGTTGCCACTGATCTAGGATATGGGCGCAGATCATGAACAGCCTGATGGAAGTGTCGGGTTTCAAGGAGGAGGGAGAGGCAGAGCGGAATTGTGGAATGGTGGTGGCGAGTGCTACGAAGTCGGTAGCCGGGCAGGAGAGGATCAGGCAGCCGGGTCCTCGGGTGATAGGCTTGGACAGAAATGTAAAGCAGTCACTTTACAGAGGAGCTAATGGTCTACAAAATGGACGTAGGATCAAAAATTCAAGCCCCCCCCCCCCTTACCGTTAATAATCCAGGTTGCTTCTTGAGAATTACTTGTAATCCTCTGTGGGAGAGGGAAGTGGTCTAATACTCATTTCAATAACATGCCCAAGTTTCTTGGGAAAAGTTACAGCTACCGGCAGCTTGTGTAACACAAATTAATGAAGCATCTGGGCCTGATGCTTAAGCTTTCGACACTTAAGAAAACAGATTCCCCTCCAACTCATGCACCACTCTGACTTGGAAGTGCATTGACGTTTCTTCATTGGCATAGGACCGCGTCCTGAATCTTCCTCCACACGGCACTGTGGGAACACCTTTACCAGAGAAATGCAATAATCCAGAAAGAGAGCTGACCACCCACTTGTTAAGGGCAATTATATTCTTTCTATATGAATTGTAGGCTGGTCTTGCCAGCAATGCCCACATCCCAGTGAATGAATAATACAAATAAAAATTTCAGGCCAGGTAGGGAGCCGCTGTTGATGACAACCTTTCAAAATTGCCTATAATTACTTTCAGCATCAATATTTATTTTATTGCTGTGTTAGCTTAACTCATGAAAAAGGTCTTTTTAGACACCATAGCAAGCCAATGCAATTAAATCTATTTTGTTGCCTTAGAAGGATTTTGAGAAATCTGAGAACGTGCTGTATAAATGTAATTCTGTCTTTTATTCCTCAACACTTATTGTTTCTTCATGATTTACTAATTGTTTCTATCAAACACTTTCAATAATCTTTTGAATAGGACAATAAAATTGACAAGCAATAATAAAATATACAAGTATGCAACATTTAAAAACATTACTGGTATTTTTCCAATCTACTTGGCTGCTTTTCCAATTTACATGGTAGTTCTTGCCACACATCAAGTTGATACCTGTTGGTACATTTGGTCCTAATTATTTCTAGATAATATCATGGTGGTCTTCTTTTCCTTTTGGCAGTCACATAATTTTCAAATGAGCTCCATACTTGTTCAAATTGAATTAATTGACCCCTCTGGTTAAATGTTAATCTCTGTAGGTTAATAATATCCAGAATGAATGAATCCACTGTTCCTGGGATTGTGATTTCCAGGCAATAACTAAATGAGCAGCAACGAAGAATTTGATACTGAACTGCCCATTGAATTTGAACACCAACCAATACTCAGTATATTTACTTCAGAATTAGTATGTAAAATCCCAACAATCAGCACCTCCAGACAAAATGATGGATAGTTAGCCATTTCCAAAGTAGAAGTGCTGCTATTTGACCCTGATACTAGAATTGTATGACTGGGAACCTCAATTTTGTATTGAACATCTGGGAAACAAAATGACCTTTAGCTGTATAAACCATTTATTCTTTGGGTGGCTTATATGGTTGTTGAAGCAAATTGACCTTTAAATTACCTTTAGTTTCACTGGCAAACTCTTTTCCCAGTGCTCCCAAAGCATTTGCAGCAACATTTTTAATTTAGTTAAAAAAGCGGCTTAAAGTATAATTATCAATGCTGAATCAGTACAAATCCTTCTCTTTTTTTGTGATTTTGGCCTAGTCCCGACTCTAGGAATAGGGATTTTTAGATGGCCAATATTTTCTGCCTGTTTCTAACTTCCCTCGAAAGGTTATGGTGAACCACTCCTGTCCTTGTGGTGAAGGTATTTCCACAATACTGATGGGTAGGAAGTTCCCTGCAATAACAATGGGCTGATGATGATGTATCTCCAAGCCAGTTTGCAATGCAACTTGGAGACAAACCAGCAGGTGATGCTCCCCCGTGCTTGCTGTCCTATGCCTTCTTGGTGGCAGAGATTGAGCATTTGGGAGATGTGTGAGCAGCCTTGAGTAAACTCACCGACAACACCACTGTTGTTGGCAGAATCTCAGATGACAACAAGGAGGTGTACAGGAGCCTGAGTGGGGTCACAATTACCTTGCACTCAACATCAGCAAGACTAAGGAACTGATTATGTACTTCAGGAAAGGGAATTAGGGAGAACACACACCCATCTCACTGAGGGGCCAACACTGGAAAGGTGAGCAGATTCAAGTTCCCAGATATCAACACCTCAGAGAATTTACCCAGGGTACAACAATCATAAAGAAGGCACACCAGTGGCTATCTTTCATTGGGAGTTTGAGGAGACTTGGTATGACACCAAAAGGAGCTAGCAGTTGCTACAGGTGAACCTGGAGAGCATTCTGACTGGTGTATCGCTGCCTGGTATGGAGGCTCCATTGTGGAGGATCAAAAGAGCCTTCAGAGGGTTGTAGATTCAGCCGGCTCCATTACAGGCACCAGCCTCCACACCATCGAGGACATCTTTAAAAGGCAGTGCTGCAAGAAGGTGGCATCCACCACTAGGGACACTCGCCATCTGAGACATGCTCTCTTCACATAACTGCCACTGGCATTATTTATTTATTTATTTTACTTTCACTGTAACTTATAGCATTTTTTAAGTCGTGCTTGCCACAAAACAACTAATCTCATGACTGCAATAATAAAGCTGCTTCTGAGTAAATGCAGTACATTTTGTTGATGTACGTACTGAATACTGTGCACTGATAGAGAAAGAATTAAATGCTTTAGGTCGTGGATGGGATGCCATACAAGTGGGCTGCTTTTCCCTGGGTGATATCAAGTCCCCAGAGACTTGTTGAAGTTGCATTCATCCGATCAATGAGCAGTATTCAGTCACACTCCTGACTTTTGACTTGCAGATTGTGTAAAAACTTGGACTGTCTGGATGTGAGTCAGTCACCGCTAGCTACACAGCCTAAACCTGTTCTTGAAAGGATTGTACTCAAATGGTTGGCATGGTTATGGTTCTGATCAATTTATTCCCAGGAGTCCAAGATTTTATGTTTGACAATGAAAATGTTTAGGGTAGGTGGCTATATTCTTTCTTGAGATGGTCATTGTCTGACACTTCTGTGGTGCAAACTTTACTTGCTATTTATCAGCTCATGCCTGAATGTTATCCAGACCTTACTGCATGCAACCACCTGCTCCCTCATTTGTTGAGGATTTACAAATAGACTTGTGCATTGTGCAATCATTTGCAAACATCCCTAGTCCTGACCTCATGATAGAAAGGAGATCATTGACGAAGGTAGAGTCGTAGATGTAGTATGTATAGATTTCAGCAAGGCATTTGATAAGGTACCCCATGCAAGGCTTATTGAGAAAGTAAGGAGGCATGGGATCCAAGGGGACATTGCTTTTTGGATCCAGAACTGGCTTGCCCACAGAAATCAAAGAGTGGTTGTAGACGGGTCATATTCTGCATGGAGGTTGGTGACCAGTGGTGCGCCTCAGGGATCTGTTCTGGGACCCTTACTCTTCATGATTTTTATAAATGACCTGGATGAGGAAGTGGAGAGATGGGTTAGTAAATTTGCTGATGACACAAAAGTTTGGGGTGCTGTGGATAGTGTGGAGGGCTGTCAGAGGTTACAGTGGGACATTGATAGGATGCAAAACTGGGCTGAGAAGTGGCAGATGGAGTTCAACCCAGATAAGTGTGAGGTGGTTTATTTTGGTAGGTCAAATATGATGACAGAATATAGAATTAATGATAAGACTCTTGGCAGTGTGGAGGACCAGAGGGATCTTGGGATCCGAGTCCATTGGACACTCAAAGCAGCTGCGCAGGTTGACTCTGTGGTTAAAATGGCGTATGGTGCAATGGTCTTCATCAACTGTGGGGTTGAGTTTAAGAGATGAGAGGTAATGTTGCAGCTATATAGTACCCTGGTCAGACCCCACTTGGAGTACTGTGCTCAATTCTGGTTGTCTCACTACAGGAAGGACGTGGAAACTATAGAAAGGATGCAGAGGAGGTTTACAAGGATGTTGCCTGGATTGGGGAGCATGCCTTATGAGAATAGGTTGAGTGAACTCGGCCTTTTCTCCTTGGAGTGACGGAGGATGAGAGGTGACCTTATAGAGGTGTACAAGATAATGAGAGGCATAGATCATGTGGCTAGTCAGAGGCTTTTTCCCAGGGTTGAAATGGCTAGCACAAGAGTATATAGTTTTAGCGCACTTGGAAGTAGGTACAGAGGAGATGTCAGGGGTATGTTTCTTTTACACAGAGAGTGGTGAGTGCGTGGAATGGGCTGCCAGCAGTGGTGGTGAAGGCGGAAATGATAAGGTCTTTTAAGAGACTCCTGGATAGGTACATGGAGCTTAGAAAAATAGAGGGCTATGGGTAAGCTTAGGTAGTTCTAAGGTAAGGACATGTTCGGCATAGCTTTGTGGGCTGAAGGGCCTGTATTGTGCTGTAGGTTTTCTATGTTTCTATGATGAGGAATCTGAAGATGTTTGGGTTGTACTGCTCTGAATAATCGCTGGAGTGATACCCTGGATTTGATGTTGATTGGTCTCCAGCTACCACAACCAACTTGTGCAAAGTTTTATTTTGACCACTCAAGTGTTTTCCTTTTGATGGCCATTAGCTTCAGTTTTGCCAGATTTCCATGATGTCCCATCAAGTCAAATCCTGCCTTGATTCCAAGAGAGGTCCCTCTACCAGAAGCCCAGCTTCCTATCTGGTGGGACTGTATCAATGTCTCCAAGGAAATTTAAGGCCTTGTTATCTTTTTTCAAGCATCTTTCAAGTTTAAGTTCATTGCTCGTGTTTGGCATAGGAGCAGACTTTCTCTTTATCTGATGGGTGGAAAAGTTTGCAAGTGTGAGCTCGGTAAATCGGTGCCAAAAAGTGATCCAGCTCAGAAACAGGAACATTGACCAAAGGAGCTTGTGCTATCAAACATCGATTATTGCGCTAAACTTACACTCATCCCATTTTATTCTCCTCATATTCCTATCAACTATTCTTCAGGTTCTACCACTCACTGATACACCGGAGAAATTTACAGGAGCCATTTAACCAATGAAGAGAGAGGGATGTGCAGAACCCAGGGGAAATCCATGCAATCACAGGGAGAATATGCAAGCTCCATATTGATAATGCCAAATGTTAACACTAAGCCAGTGTTACTGGACTCTAAAGTAGCATCCCTGTGCTGCAGATTTACTCTCCACCTTCTGCCTAAATGCATCTTTATTACTGAATTGGAACCAGTGAGGTTCCACAACAAAGAGAACCTCAGCTGTCATCATTTTATAACAGAGGTTGTTGTATTGATGTTGAGAAATTTAAAAGAGCCAAAATCCAGAAAGCTTTTCTACATTTTCCCAAAGAGAATTATCTTGGCTAGGAACCTTCAAACAATCCTCAACATATCTCAGTTCCATCACAGCTGATTTTAAAATCTCTTGTGGTTTTCCTTAGCTGAATTTTCATTCTGAAGTACGGTAAGTCTTTTTGAATTGACTCCAGCCAATAATTTAGCCTGCAAATAAATGCCTTTACCTTAAGATTTAATAATATAGATAGAACAATAGATATATGATATTTTCTGCGTACTAATGATGTTGCTAATTAGCTGAGAAAAATAAAAACTATGATATTCACGATCCAAACATCAAAGTATCTCTAACAGAGACATTGAACTGGAATTATGGCTGAGGATTTGTGATAGAAATCTCTGTCATCTTTGGCCTCAAAAAGCCTGACCTAAACATTCTACTGATCAATGATAATGCAGAATGGAGACTACTCAGTCTCACGTGTCTATGATGGCCTAGTATGCATGTAATATGGTGCTTATTATGCATTTCCTTGTAAATTGAGTTTCTATGGTCACCTTAAAATGGTACCTGAATGTTTCAGGTCATGAGCACCATGTCTACAACTGGTAGGTGTCAAGGAATGCTTGCACATGCCAGCAAGAAGGAAGGGGAGCAATATAAAGTTGAGGGGAGAAATGGGAAAGGCTGAATGCTTGGGATCCCAAGCACATGGCACATTCATTGTATTGTGAAGGGCAAATGAAGAGGAAAGTACAGCAGAAACAGTAGGAATTGGTGCCAATGCAACCCGATGCTCACAGACATGGAGGTAATTGAACAGCAATAGGTGGATGGACAAATTAATGCAAATTAAGGGGAGAATATGAGGCATTGACTGGGAAATGTGCTTAAAAGGAAGAGAGGGGAAACCAAGAAAACTCCTTTAAATGGAGGAGTAATTGGGGAAGTGAAGATAGAGTGCCAACATCAACAGTGAGGAAGAAACTGGCAAGTCAACAGGGAAGAGGAGCAAAGTTGATTGAATTAATGTGGAGGGAGAGGGAGGGCCAACTGCCTGAAGCAAAGGTGAAGAGGGACAAGTGCGATTAAATAAATGGGCAGCACATAGCACAATTAAGTGATGCTACCTCACAGGTCCAGAGGCCTGGGTTCGATCCTGACCTCAGGTCCTCTCTCTGTGGCAGGGGTTCCCAAGCTTTTTTATGCCATGGGCCGATACCATTAAGGTGGGGGTCTGTGAACCCCAGGTTGGGAAATCCTGCTCTGTGGAGGTTGCACATCCTGCTTGTGACTGTATGGGTTTCTCTGCAGGCCGCAGTTGTCTCCAACCTCCCAGGGAAGTGTTATTTACCCACTGTGAATTACCCTTTGATGTAGGTTAATGACAAAGAAGAATCAAAGTGAAGTTAATGGGCATGTAAGAGAAAATAAGTTGCAGGGCCACATGGAAGTAAGGGACAAACTGCTGATGGTATTACTCCCTCTTGGAGCTGACATGGATTTCATGTCTGAATGGAGAGGAACAGAGTGGCTGTTGGGGTGGGGTAGCTGAATAAATGGAGAAGGCAGTGTGCCTTCAGAATGGGGAGAGGAAGAAGAGCCATTAGATGGGGGCATGGAAAGAGCTTCTGGATAAAAAAGGGTGAAATGGATGAGTGTGTGAATAAACAGGGGGAAGGAAAATTGTCTTTAAATAGCCAGTAATTATTTCTTTAGATAAGGGTTAAGGGGGGGGGGTTAAGGGGAGGGGGGAGGGTTAATATTATTTTTCTTTTTCTTACTATTTTATCATCACATTTATTCTTTGTAATTTTCTAAAAATTTAATAAATAAATAATAATTTTTTTTTTAAATAGCCGATAATGAAGGGATAGGGTGTCTGAATAAGCATGGAGGAAGTGTTAAGCGATTCTGATTAAATAAATCTGGAAGAGTAGGAAAAATTGCTAGTGCCATTTTTTCTGTCTTCCTCTGGCCTACCAGATCAGGCTGAAGCATTTGGTCATCTCAAGAGAGCGACTTGCATTTACTGCCCAAATCTTTCCCAAGTGTTTATATCAAATGCCCGGAAGGAAAGTTTACATTAAATTTTCCTACTAGGAATAAAACCTATTTATTTTAGAGATTTAAAACTGGGCACATGTTTACTAGGATTAGATTCAATTCTACTAGTTAACATGATTATCAACAATGTTCGAATTTAGAAAAATTTTCTTACTGACTTACTTTTTACATAAAAGAGCCAGTAACTACCTTGCACATAACACAGCCATATTCTTGCTTAGGAAAACTGAAGTGGAAATGGCCTTGCACTTTAAAGTATATCAAATGTCATGCAAGAAATGTGTTGCTGAATGCCATGGGTGCCCAAACAGCCTTCTACATTTCAGTGCGAGCGTCACAAGGTAACAGACATTTGGAGTGGGTAGGAAAATTTCAATGTCAGTTTGCTTCAGCTAAATGTAGTCATTGTATGTCTTTAGAATACATAAAAGGAACAAAGGAAACTAAGCGAACTGAAAGAATCATCCGTCACTACACTTGTAGATCAAGCTATATTTGTCGGATGTCCTGCTGGACTCATTTGCAGGATCTGAGTTACTTGAAACTTTTTTGAAAGCCTCCAATGCAGTTATTAAAACTTCACTTCCAAGAACTGACTAACTTTGCAAATGCTGCTGAACATCTCAGATTAATCATTTGAAACAGAAACAAAATCTCTGTGGTGTTTCGTACCTTTAATGGTAAAAAACTGATTTGGACAATTGAATTTGAAGGTAAGCTATTTTGATTGTGCTAGTCAATTTATTGCTTGCTGCAAAGACCTCAATCTTCTAACGTTATCAAATTCCAAAATGACTACACCACCTAGGAAGAACTCCAACACTTTGGTGCATTCTCTGGCCAAGGTGTTTGACTCTAACCCCATTCAGAGCCAAGGACCACCAGTGATAACGGGATCCTCCAGAAAATGTTCAGAGAGCAGTCGAAACACTTCTGTGGATAGTTTCAGCACAATGGATATTAAACTGGAGTCTTTAAGTCAAACTGTAGATAAAATACTAGGTGTGCAAGAAAATGTTGTCCAGAAGCTGAATGGCATATCTCAAGATGTAGTTAGGATTGGAAAAGACATTGAAATGTTGAAGGCTGACAACGAAAGAAAGAAACAGAACACCATCTGTCAAGGAGAAGAAAATAAAACTGCAAGCCCTTCTGGGGAAATTTCGGACTTGCTGTCAACACTGAATCAGAATTCAAAGGAACAAAATACGAAAATTGATGGAATTGAAAATGTTCTTTTTGGAATGCAGCAAGTCATTAACTATTTAGGAGAGACATTTAAAAATTCAAGAATTGCAGAGTTTATTCTCAAAGGCCAAGTTACATCAAAGCAACGAAGTACAGTGGGCGGTGATGGGCAGAAGATTTCTAAGAAGAGAATTACCTCAGAAAAAGTAGTGCTAAGAAGGAAAAAAGTAAAGGTAAATATTTTGAAGTGCTCGGTAATATTAACTGAACAATATAATGTAAGGAAATGATTCAAATTATCTTCTTTGCACTCTTAAGTTTACTGTATTTTGGGGAGCAGGAGGACATAGCCAGGAGCCAATGAAAAATGTTTATAATGGTACCTTATATTTCTTTTTATTTTAATGTATTTTGCTGATGAGATTGCTAATGATGTGAACAATTTTATCCAGTATTTCATTAGTAATGAGAGAATGTAACTGGAATCTACTGATTTGAAGATTTGATGGGATTTGTATAGACTTAGATATTCAGTTGGGTGAAGACTGGAGGTTTTATACTTGGATCTCAGCATCTTGGGTTGGGTGAGTAAGTCAGGCTGGACTCCTGGTCATCAACAAGTCACTGCGGCAAGACGTTAAGTGTGTGTGGATGCTGCATAAAATTGCATTTGGACTATAATTTGATATTTCCCATGGACTAAAAGCCAGTTACTTCGTCTCATCTGGGTTTCCAACATTGAGTGTTATAGAGTTAGAAAGCATGGGAAAGGCCCCTTCAGACCAGCTTCTCCATGCCAACCAAGGTACTTTCCTGATCTACTCCCATTTGCCAGGAATTTGCTCCATATCTTTATAAAGCTTAAAGCTCCAAATTAGTCTTAAACATTGTAATTATACTCCCTGCTTCTACCACTTCCTTTGGCAGCTTGTTCCATATACCCACTATCCTCCATAAGAAAAACTTGCTCCTCCTGTCCCATTTAAGTCATTTCTCTCTCACTTTACAGTTGTATCCTTTGGTTATACAAACGTTTGTAGATGCCCATATACTGGGAAAATATTGCGACCTTTCAACTTGTCTATACCCTCATGATTTTATAAACCTCTGTATGCTCACCCCCTCCTTTGCAAAAAGCCCAGGCTTATCCATTTTGTCCTTATAACTCACACCCTCCAGTCCCAGCAACATCCTCCTGAATAATTTCTGCACCCTCTCTAGCCTAATCACATCCTTCCCGCAGCATGGTGACCAGACCTGCACACAATTTTCAGGAGCTGTCTCATCTTTGTCTTGTAAAGGTGTGACATGCTACCAATGTCAGTGTCCCATCATAAGGCGGCAAACATACTTCTTCTTCACGACCTTATCTTCCTCTGTCGCCACTTTCAGGGAACTATGTATTTATGCACCTTGGTTTCTGTGTTCTACAACTCTCCCCAGGGTCCTGTCATGATAGCCGGCCACTTAAGAGGTAGCACCAGGCAGTGGGTAGCTATGGATCTGTTCTAGAATTAAAATTTTGTTTCTTGCATCCATCGTTATTTCTTAAATAAAAATACTTTTGTGTTTCCGTTGCTATGTACAAGCAATAAGGAAGGGAAATGTGGGAGGGTATTGCCCAAGCACTAAGATTGTATACATAATTGTTTGTATACATGTATGTTCAGTCAGATACAATGTACAGTCCTATGCAATCAGATCAATGTGCATTGATAAATCCGATGGGCCACTGAATGAAGCTGTCCCATAGCCTGTAGGCCCTGGCCTTAATGCTGCGGTACCATTTGCCAGATGGAAACAGCTGAAACAGTTTGTGATTGGGGTGGCTGGAGCCCCTGATGATCCTCCAGGGCCTTTTTATGCACCTGCTGCTGTAACTGCCCTGAACAGAGGAAAGTTCACATCCATAGGTGTGCTGGGCTGTCCCCACCACTCTCTGATCGAGGGTAGTACAGTTCCTGCATCAGAGGGTGACACAGTGAGTCAGGAGGCTCTCGATGGTGCCCCTGTAAAATGTCGGCACCTATAGCATGGAAAGGAAAAGGGGGAAAAACAGATGAGACAAAAGATAAAAGAAAGAGTACATTTGTCTTCAGAATTGACTTGAAGATACTTGAGATGAGATGTCTCATCGCTCATGTGGATGTAAAAGATGTCATGCCACTAATTTAAAGGAGTAAAGGATTTATCTCAGAGTACTGGCAGATATTTACTCTCTTTCAATATTTCTGATAATATATACTTACTAATGTAACGCTTGGTGCTTGCTGTGCAGAAGTAATTACTTGTATTCCCTAAATTACATTATTGACTACATTTCTAAAGTACTCCATTTCCTATAAGATGGTGTAGAGTAGGGATGTGCAAGGTGCAACTAGTGCAATGCTTATTCTCTCCTTACTAATTTTTAATTCTCTTCGGGTGGGCCAGGTGGCTCTTTTTTCAACTTGCTTTCTTGACTAAGCCCAATAAAATGCCAGAAGACGTATCTTCAGAAGCATCAGTGAATATTTTGGATATGGCGTTGGTTTTGGCAGCGGGAATAACATGTAATAGGAGTAACCCGAAAAAAGAGGTGAAGACAGATGTCAGCATTGAATGAAATGTCAGATAGTTGGTTGGTTAACTCACTGAATTAGACTAAATTATTAGACTGCACAGAAACTGGAAATTTCCTGAAACAGGTTACTGCCACATTCTTGTCAGTAATGTGCAGTTGATGGTATAATGGGGTATAAATGAAAATTGGTAAGGAAAAAATATAAGAAGAATTTTGCTTCATTATATTGTAACTATTTTACTCCAAATCAAACTGAGCAGTGAGTTAAAAGATGCTTCTGGAAATAATGATAAATTTAGAGCTTTCTTTCCCAAGTGCATGTGAGGACATTTGTTTTTAATTTCAGAAACAGTGGTTGTTTAAAATTAAATCCATTTAAAATAAAGGATAGTCCTGAACCAGATAATAGCTTCAATCTGCTTCAGCTCTCAATGTATTGACGAACAATTAAAGGGAATCTGTGAATTGAATACAACTGCCTCCCGTGTCAAATTAGTCAAATATGTACCAAAATGTTCAGGCATGGATATTTAATTATAGAATGAACATTCTAAAGGTTATTTTTAGCAATGAACATCTGTTCAGTTCAATTTTTGGTCTACGATTATCCTTCCTCATATTGATTGACTTTGCTGGATTTAAAGATTCATTAAAAATCTGTAATGGAGAACCTACTGAGAAGATTTGGTGGCGGGTTGGAGATACGTCTCCACCAAAGGTGCTTCTTCCCCCTACTAGCCTGCAGGGCACCCTTGCGAAAAGGTGTAGCACCTACTTAGCCCCCCAATCAGGGTCACATGAAGCCATGGGAGGAGGTGGTGGATGGTCATACGATCAACTGATGTATATTATGTCCTGGTTATGCAACCACTGACCCCAGGCAGGCAATCTCTGAACAGTATTGATAACGGCTGGAGTCATCCATCTTGTAAAGACACAGACCCAGAAGAAGGCAATGGCAAACCACTTCTGTAGAAAAATTTGCCAAGAACAATCACAGTCATGGAAAGACCATGATGTCCCATGTCATATGACACAGCAGATAATGAACAAACTGAGAAGAAACTAGCCTCATATTCAGAAATCAAATCATGCTGAATATATATTTCAATATAAGTCTGTAGAATTAGAGTAAGAGTGTAAATATGCTACACATTTAAGTTATACAGTTAAAACACTATCACTAGAAATATTAACTGGTGTAGTTTTTAAATCTGACCTTGATATCATGTCTTGTAGGAAAATAGTACGATCAAATATTTTAGAGGTGTCTGATTCTTGATTCACAGATAGGCTACATCTGTGCAAATTTTACAACGTGACACCTGTTTCTAAACAACAGTTGTTAGCCAGGATTAGAATCGGTATTCTGCACTATTGCATACTTACAATACAGAAGTAGCTTTTTCAGTCCATCATTCCCATTGTGGCTCTTTTAAATATAGAGCAGAGCTACGCAATGTATATTTGGAAATCTAATTGACTCAAAAAACATAAATCCCCACTTATTTCAGAACTGCACAGAGCAAACATTTAAATGTGTGAGAGAAAATTTTGCATGAAGTTCTCCCTGAAGTTATGGTCTGTATCCATGGCAGCTCCTCTTCTTCAGCTTCCATTTAATTGGAAATTCAACTTGGATTTTAAATCATCAGTGGAATTAGCTCTTACAACACATTCATCAGGATGTTCCAGATCGTGACAACTTTAGAAATGAAAATAAAATTTCTTCAGGTTATGTCTAAAGGCTTTGCCAATGATTTTTATTTTATGAATTCCTGCATACTTTAGTCATCAGAATCTGTCTAGACCTGATTAGATCTTGCCCTTAGACATGAGCATGTTGGAGATTTTATGTACAATATAAACTCAGTAGCCACTTTATTAGGTACACTAATGCACCTGCACTTTAATGGAGCTGTCAAATCAGCCAAACAAGTGACAGCAACTCAATATACGGTACTGTGCAAAAGTCTTAGGTACATACTGTATATATAGATAAGGTACCTAAGACTTTTGCACAGTACCGTATATTGACACTGTGGAGCAGAGAACGAGTTTGTAAATCTGCTGGGAGTAAAGGATGTTGGGAATGGCAAGGGAGGAATGCTGCAGGAGGGGTTTGGGACTGGTGGCAGAGAAGAGGTGCCAGGTTTGGGGAGGAAGGGTGCACGTACAGACACACCCAGCTCTGAGACATTGAGCAAGGTCATTTGATTCCAAGTAATTGGTTTATTCATCATTACAGAACGTCTGTCTGGTGCTTCCCGCTCTCTCCCCTCTCCCTTCCACTATTCCCAACCATGATTCTTCTCACCCTGCCCCCTTCCCACTCTCAGCCCACAATAGAGACCCATATCAGAATCAGGTTTATCATCATTCATGTATGTCATGACATCTGTTTTTTTTTTTGCAGCAGCCGCAGTACAGTGCAACACATAAAAATTCTACAGTACTGTGTAAAAGTCTTAGCACTTAGCTTTATATATGTGTGTCTAAAATGTTTTTGTAACCTACAGTAATTTTAATGCATACATCAAAGCATCCATTTGTTGTTCTGATCAAACATTGGAATGGGGAAGGAATATGATCTAAGTGACTTTGACTCTAGAATAATTGTTGGTGCCAGACAGGGTGGTTTGAGTATCTCAGAAACTACTGATCTCCTGGGATTTTCATGCACAACAGTCTCTAGCATTTACAGAGAATGGTGTGAAACATATTAAACATCTAATTAGTGACAGTTCTGTGGACGAAAATGTATTGTTAATGAGGGAGGTCAGAGGAGAATTGTCAGACTGGTTCAAGCTGACAGGAAGGTGACAGAAACTCAAATAAGCACATGTTACAACAGTGGTGTGCAGAAGAGCATCTCTGAATGCACAACATGTTGAAATATATGGGTTCCTGCAGCAGAAGACCTTGAATATACACTCAGTGGCCACTTTAGGGAGTCCCTAAATAATGGTCACTGATTATATTTATAGAAAGAAGAAAAAAAATCTCTGAATACTTCCAAAATTAAAAAGATAGTAATTCAAACATTGAAAGTCCTCAAAAAAATAATGCAAAGCGAATTGTTGTCTGCAGTGCACCTTTCAACCTTTGGTCCCTTGATATGGGAAAAAGTGAGGACATAACTTAATCTTGTCCAAAGCAGCTTGAAAAAAATGTGTGATTCTGTTCATTGAACCAATTTTCTGGCTTATATTTTCTAAGTCTATATCTAAAATGTCTTTTCTAAATCAGATCTCATTGCTTCATCAACAAGATTTCAACAATAGGTCTAGGACATTAAAGGCACTCTCCAGATTTGGAACTGTTTCTGTACTTAGAAAAAGAAACGGTGTCAAGGAATAGTCAGAAGCAGAATTACCGGTTTGGATGTTCCCGGTAAATAATTGCCACATCCCAAAAGGGATTAACAATAATTAAGATCCAGATGTTAAAGCTATCAGACAGCCTGAATGTTTAGAAATGGTTCTGGAATCAATAAATATCCAAAAAACCTATTCAAATTTTAAACATATTCTCAAATATTTTCTCAATATTTAAGATATTAAAACAGAATTGAAATACTTCAACCAAGGGTCATTTTGGAGTTGAACGTATTGTTCAGGCAAGGGGTAGGGTCTGTCAAAGCTTACACAACAAAAATGTTAGAAATGAAAAAAGAACATGCTAGAAACATTCAGACAGTCAGGCAGCATCTTTTGGAAGAACATTAGAGTCAATATTTCAGGTTGAAGACTGGAAAGCTGAGAAAACAACCTCATTTTAATTTTCAGTCAGGATGAGGAGTAGATCAATCAGACTCTGAGAATACTTCTGAAGTGAGGCCTGGGTTGATTAGATAATTTCAATGTTCATGGAGTTATTTGATTAGTAGATTAATGAGGGAAATTAAAGGGATAGAACATGGTACACAATCAAATGGACATACAAAAGCTGTGAAATGCAGGTCAGAGGAGACAGCGAAAAAAAACTTAATATTATGATAGATAACCTGACAACAGAATGTACCAATTATGATAGTGTGTTAACTGCATTTGATATTGAGACCCATAGGCTGCCAAGTGCACAAAAAGAAGGTGAGGTGTTTTTGCTCAAACTTCCACTGGATCAAACTGGAATAATGTCAAGTGGCCAGAATGGGAGTGGGACAGAGAATTAAAGTTGTGGAGACCATTGCCTGGGCCAGGAGTACAACAGTATGTGAGCTGATGATCACCAGTTTTTAATGAATTCATAAGAATAAATATCCCCTCTCTGTATAAGGTCCAGCAGTATGGCAGATTTTCAGGAAACAAAACCAAACTGAAGTCAAAAGAGCATCAAGACAAGTCAGGGAAAAATAATAGATAAGCACAAATCTGGGGAAGGGCAGGAGACCATTTCAAAGACACTGAACGTACCTTGAACCTCAGTACAGTCCATCACGAAAAAGTGGAAAAAGTATGAAACCACAGCCACACTGCCTAGGTCAGGCTGCCCGTCTATACGTAGTCACTGTAGAAGAATGGCAGTTGGCAGAGAAGCTACTCTGACTCTGAATGAGCTGCAGAAGTCAATGGCTGCAACTGAAGTTCATGGCTCTACAATCTCTAAGGCTTTGCACAAGAAAGGTATATATGGAAGAGTAGCAAAGAAGCAGCCCTGTTTAAACAAAGCATATCCTTATCCGTAAAAACTTTACAAAGCGTCACTTAGAATATACTGTAAAGATGTGGAAGAAGGTCTTGTGGAACATATTGGCCTCAACACTAAGCAGTAAGTGTAGCGTAAATCTAATACTGCACATCAGCTAGGTAACACCATCCCTACTGAAAAGCATGGTGAAGGTAGCATTATGGTATGTGGATGATCTTCAACAGCAGGGACTAGAAATCTGGTCAGGTTTTATGGGAAGATAAATGCTGCTAAAAGCAGAGAGATTCTGGGTAAAGATATGAAAACAGAGGTCCTAGCATCTGTCAGAAAGGTGAAACTGGGAAGGAAGTTTTGTCTTTCAGCGAGACGATGACCCAAAGCACACTGCCAGTGCAACAATGGAGTAGCCTCAAATGACGAAGTTTGATGTCCTCAGTGGCCCAGTCAGAGTCCTGACATTAACCCAATTGAACATCTCTGGCATGACCTCAAGATTGCTGTCCACTGCCGTTCCCCAACTAACCTGGCATAGTCTGAGCAATTTTGCAAGGAGGAATGGCTGCTCCATCACATTGTGCAAAGCTAATAGAGACTTATTCTAAAAGACTCTTGTCTATAATCGCTCTGAGAGATGGTTCATCTAAAGACTGAGCAAAGGAAGACGAATACTGTACTTTTGAACTGCTGACTTCTCAATTTTTTAATTTTTAATTTTTCATGCTTTAAAATTTTTCATGTTTTTTGAACTCTACAGTGAAAAAGGAGCATGTGATTCACAAATAAAAATCCTCAGTTAAATTAATCAAAATTCCTGGTTGTAATGCTCATTTTTGCGAACAAACAGCTGGGGGCTGAATATTTCTTCAAGGCACTGTATTTCCAAGCAAAGAGAAATTTAGTGAATCCTGCAAGGCATGCACAGAAGGACAAGGTTTCCTCTGCATACTGAGTTGGAGGGAAACTTAATTCTCTTTTATTGTTATGCAGGTGAAGGATCACAGAGCCAATGAGGTGAAAGGAAAGCAAGCTGTAAATGCTAAAGAAATAAAGTCAACTCCGAAAAACAAATGCCCAGAATTCACAGGTATTCAAAAACAATATCAGTTAATGCCTGTTGCATACAAAAATTCATACAGGGAATAATGCCTTATTATTTTCTCTTCTTTGTTTTCACAGTAGAGACAATTCAGAAGAATCTCCATACTTTCGGTGATTCAAAAGTCCAGAATTTAAATAAAGAAAATGCTCACAGCTCAAGTGCCTTTGAAGCTCAGCATGAAGTCAAAGATCTGGCGGAGCAGAACAATGTAACTAAATTAAAAGGAAACACATCGAAGGAAGATACTGGAGACTTTGAACTCCAGCCTAGTAGGCTGGCAGAGGGCACTCCCTCAGATGTTACTCCAGAGTTTCCTGATGCCACTTTGGACATTAATGCCAGTGATGAAACCAAATGTGAAGATCCTGCTGCAGAAGAACAATTTGAAATAAAGGTTGTAGAAACCTCTGACACTATATTGAACCAGTCGAGTAGCAACAGGCAAAATGATGGCTGGACGGAAAGGAACAATGAAATGCATGAGAAGGTAAAAAATGTTGAAATACAGGGAAAAATACAAGCAGAGAAGGATTGTAATGAATATCATGTAAAAGAAGCAGTGCCCACAGGAGGAGAGGACTATCTAATAGAGAAGGAGAATGAGGAAACAGGCCAAACGCATTTAAAAGCTGAAGAAACAAATGATGCAGAAAAGGACACAGGACTTGAAAACACTGACTCAGCTATGACAATCACTAAGGAATCCAAAGAAAAAAATTGCACAGAAGAATCGGGCATTGATCAGCAACCAGTTCTACTTCACAGGTAAAAGTTTCATCCAGTGTGTCTTTTTGTTGGTTTGTATATTCTACAAGGCAAGTTTCCTAGTGAATAGTTTACAACAGTTATGATATCTCACTTCCAGGAATTACTTTTCAAATTATCTATGGTGAAGACATTCCCAGTATCTTCGTCCTCTGTAAAAAGAAACCGTGTTGTTTACAAATCAGAATCTAGGCAACTTACTCCTCAATTTAGAACCATTAATATTCCTAACACGAGAAGTAACATTTCAGAGGGATGTAAAATGACAAAAGCCAAACACAGGCAAATGGAACAATTTTATTGACCACCATGGTCGGTGTGGATGAGTTAGGTATTTGGTCCTGTTTCATAGTGTATTAATCTGTGACTGCAACATCAGAGTCTCATATCAAGTTGGTAAGTGCCAATGCCAGTGGCTGTTATATATCCATCGACAGCACTGGCAGCTTTATGTCCTGGTTTGCGAACACCAATGCCTTTGAGCAGGAATTCCTACAAAAGGTAGTGGATTTGGCCCCTCCCAACAATTGAGCACAACTGCATGAAAAGTTGCCTTAGAAAAGCAGCTTCCATCATCAAAGATTCACACCACTCAGGCCATGCTCTTTAGTCACTGCTGCCATCAGGTAGAAGGTACAAGTGTCTCAGGACTCACATCACCAGGTTCAAGAATAGTTACTATCTCTCAACCATCAGGCTTTTGAACAAAAGGGGATAACTACACTCATTTTACTTCTGCTGTTCCCACAACCAATGGTCTCACTTTAAGAACTCTTTATTTTGCTGTCTCATATTTGTTACTTATTGTGATTTATTTATATTTGCTTGGCACAGTTTGTTGTCCATTGATCTTGTTTAGAGTTACTTTTATATACGGTAGATTTGCTAAGTATGCCGATAGAAGAAGAATCACAGGGTTGTATGTGGTGACGTGTATGTACTCTGATAATACATTGAACTTTGAACACTCAGCAAGTGCCTCAGTTACAATAGCACAGAAATTCATACCCAGGCTATTAAAATTCAGTTTATGGACTACTACTGACAGAGTCAGCTTACTGCGCCTACTAGGGATAAATTTCAATGCAATGAACCGTCACCATGCACAGGGCTGCAGTTCCAGGAAATTCAGTACTGCCTTCACAAGTATAATTAAGATTCAGATAACCAGTGCTGAACTTGCAGACAGCAAACATATCCAGTGTGAAAAGTTAAAAAAATCCTTCTGAGGTAAGGAATTTTATTTCATTGCATACTCTGGAACAGAATGAAAACAGAGATACCGAATTGTGTTAAAAGAATGGATTCATGAAAGGAAATTAAAATGACAGCTCTCCAACAGAGATGGTAATCACTCTGGTGCAAGAGAGATGAGTTGGAATATGGGAACACCAAAGTAGTGTTTAATGCCATTTACAAAAAAATAGAAGCAATGTTTTATGAATATTACTCAATAACAAGTACTGTAGTATGTGACTTTTTTTCCTGAAAATTGATATTTTCTGAATCCACAGCAGATGGAGACAAATACACTTGTGTCTCTAACTTACTGCAGCTAAGTAAATAAATGGTTTGACGTTTCAGCGAAAGAGTCAGGAGTGGTGAGTGGATCTGAGGGCACCTACTTCTATCATCACAGGGAAGTCCTGGGCGTCCATGTGCAGGACCTAAATCTCCACAGAGCCAGAAATGAGAGGATATTTTCTGAATGCACAGCAGACAGAAACAAATATATTTCATTCCCCTTACGAACAACAATAATACAAAATAGCTAAATCTCAGATGGATGGGAAGGTCTATGAGCAGAAGTTGCCGAGCACACATTCTCAAAGAGGAAGGGGGCAATAAATATTAAACTTAGGAAAAAAATCAAAAATATTATTTTTTAAAGCAAGCACTCTGCTAATCTGTAGACGGTTGATACCTCAATATAGTGTTTCTTTAGCTTAAGGAATTATATTCAACTTTGATGACCTTTCAGAATTTGCCACCATAGTAACCATTTTCTCAAATTAAAATGGAAAGTACTGGAAACACCCAGAAGGTCAGGCAGCATCTGTGGAAAGAAATAAAGTTAACATTTCAGATTAGGGATCTTTAATCAGAACTGGGAAAGAGAGAATGAAAAGGATTTCAGTAGCTCAGAAGGAATGGAGGAATGGGCAGAAGAAAGGAAATCTCTCTGATAGCTTGAGGATAATGAGTAAAAGTAACTGTAAAATAGCAGTTAAGATCAGATAGTGTTTCTTTGCTTGTGTAATGCATTGTATTTTAATTTTAACAATTTTCCTATTTTAAAGATTTTTGTGGATTTTCCTATCCACAAAAGGAAATGCAGTTAGGGAAGTGTTGTAGAACATGACAAAACAAACATGTTTTAAAGCGCAAAATTTCAACGTAACACTACGTGAACAATGTGGGCAAAATTGCAGACCACAATGCACAAAGTTCACAACACAACCAATCAGCAATGAGATTTCCTCTTCACATCACAACTGAGTTTCCAAAATGACGACCAATCAGCTCTGACTGATAAGATTGTAAAGCCCAAGCATTTGGAGGACACGCCACAATTAATAGCGCACTGATGATGACTCCTTGTATGGTGATGAAACATTTGCATGTAAATTGCCAAGATTGGAGAACAACTCAACCCAGCAATTAACTATCTGAGCTACGTGTTTTCTGAAATATTGAACACATCTGGCCAGATCATGATAAACACACACCACTACCTGGAATTGCCCACAACCCTGCACATACCTTGGTTTGGTGTGGTGGTGTGGTGAGCCAATATCCTGCATGCTGGAGTTGAGTGACAAGGCCTGAGGTGTGCAGGAGGATGGGGTGCCTCAGGTAGAAGATATTGTGCATCATGCTTAAGAAGCCTTGAAATAGTTTGACAGCCATCAAGGCTATGAGTGAGGGACCTTTGTGTAACTGTTAAAGTGAATTTAATACATAAATGTCTCTGATTTGGAAATATTTGGAAACACCATGGATTCTGGTTAATTGGGCCATCGGTTAATAGTGGCAGCCACTGATTTGGAGCAGCTCTTAAAGGACAAAAACTAATCGAGAAAAGTAGCCAGGATTTCCTCTATTTATTTGGGCACTATGCCACTTAATTGGGACAGCAGACTGTTGCCTATAAGTTTCTAAATAGTGTCAGTTGTGTGGACTTGTGTGGCCATTAGACTCTACACAGTGCTTAGAGTGAACAACTTTTAAATAGCTTCAGTTACGTGTGTTTGTAGAGCAGTGTCAGAGCAGTGATCTTTGTCACTGATAGTTGGCAAGAAATAAGCAATGAGACAATAAAAAATAAGCAGTAAGAACTGTTTTCCTCACTGGGCTTTCAAGCATTCAGGAGATGCGGGAAACGGCTGGGAGTGAAAATGAAATTATTTCACTACTTCAAGTTCAGGACTACAAAGAATTTGAAGGTATCAACAATCATCTTGAATGTTACAATGAAAATGATGATTTGGAGGATGCAACAGTCTCTAATTAGCATAGTGTAACTAGTGTGCACTTGTGTGGCTGTTAGACACTACACCTTACTTAGAGCAGATAGTTTTTAAATAATGTCAGTTGTGTATGCTTGTGTTACATCATTCTTTTGGGCCAACTGATGCTGAATTAAAAGCAATGATTTTTGACAATACTTCATACAGGAAAGCAATGAAAGCTATCCATTAAGTGCACTAAATGTTGGCATTGATTTTGTTCATTTACAGTCAATCAAAAGAACACAACAGCATACTCCGGATGAATTCTCTGTCAATAACTATTAGGAACTAATGCACAGTTTTATAGTTTTATACTGTAGTAATATTGGTAGTGTTCTAATTTATTCTGCATTTCATTTAGGAACATAATGTGTTATTCAGTTAAATGGCAGCTTGTCTTTTTTAAACCAGTTCCATGAAATTTTGGCTAATTGGCCCAAACTAAACGGGGTACAATGTATTCCAATTAACCAGAAACCACTGTAATCAAAAGCATTAAAATGAATGAAATATTAAAAAGACTTATCTTTCTTTTTAATTCTGAATCTACAGACACAGAAACCCTCCAACATCAAGTGGTAGATGTAGCACCATCTCTCACTCAGCAGCACTCAAACTTTCTCATTCAGTAAAACACATGCAGAAGTCCAAGGATTACTGAAGTTTAAATGATAGAGCACTGGTAGTTCCTATAAGAGCTGTTGACTCTAGTCAGCAAGTTTTTATCAATTATTCTTAATAAACATCCTCTTAAATCTTGTAATTTCTTTTCTCAGCATTTAAGCTCAAGAAAAAATAGAACTTCCCCTGTTTTAATTTTTTTTAAAAAAAGCAAATGTAGCAAAGTATAACTTGTGTTCACTACTCTCAGATGTGTTTCACTAGCAGTCTTCGGTAATTTTCCATTGATGCACAATTGTAGAAGAGGAAGAGGCCTTGTAAATAGTAGTTCCTGTATGTTCCATGAATTGTTAGCCTGGATATCAATCCTAATGAAAGCCTTGGTACAGTAGTTGTATATGGTTAGCAATACCTCACTTCAGACTCAAGCCATTGTCTTCTTAAAGATGCACACATCAGCAATAGAAGTGATTGTTCAGAAGTTTCCAATAAAACAAATTATAAAAGGTACTAATTATTCTCAACTTTGACCACTTTTTAAAAATTTAATCTATCAAAAAGTTCAGCTGAGCCCATAACAAAAGTTGTGGTAACATTTTAGGTCATGCTCAGAGTAACTTCTATTATTTCTGCTTATTTATTGGAATTTTTAAAAAGGCTGCTCATTTTATTTAAATGTATTTTCTCATGAATTCCTAGCAGTGCTTACAAAACTGTCTTCAACTTTTTTGGTAAATTATGTCTGTTTTCGGGATGGGGCATTGTGCACTTATTCCCCATTGCTATTTGTTCTTGAGAAAGAAGTGGACAGGAAAATTCTTAAACTGCTGCATTTTGTTTTCTGAAGAGAGCTGTTCAATAAGCTGTCAGAATTCTTGACTCGATGATGAAAGAACATCTAAGGTAAATGTGTTAGAGATGAAATTTCAGGAGCTGGAATTTCTGTTCCCTTTAAAATTGCAACTCATAGTCTGTATGACTTATCGGTTCTGTCACCTGCCATACTTTTACACTTTTCTTCAGACTGTCTATATCCTCTGAGCCTGTAATGATTTTGCCCATGGTTTACTACCATGAATCATGTAACTTCCTCAGTTGTTTTTTAAAAACTGCAATAAACTTATCGTAAGTTCAGGTCATTAATACATCATAAAGCAAAATGCTCCTACTCTTTCCCATGCTGATAAAAATCTCTCCCTCATAACTAGTCTTATATTGATGCTCCTGCTGCCTCTTTAATCATATTCTTTCTATTTAGCTAATGCTGGTCATGTGGTACTTTATCAAGTTGCCTTTGAAAGTGCACTTATGCAGCATTTGCGGCATGAATCTAATCGACCCTCTTGTAACCTCAAGACACACAATGAACAAGATACTTATTCTGTTGCCCCTCAGTTAAGCAATGCCTTATTTTCAAAATCCTCCATAATCCTTCCTTTTGACTTACGAGATCTCCTCAAAATTTATCCTTCTCCACTTTTAGTTTTCTAATCACTTTCAAGTTTAATTGCTTTACTCTTGGTAGCTGTGTCTTCAGCTGCCAATGACCTAACTTTTGAATTTTCCTCCTGGCTGTCTACCTCTAATACATTCATTAAACTTGTCTTTGACTAAGCTTCTACCAAATCCACCCTTACTTCCCCACTTCCCTCAGCAGCAAAAAATCAGACGATGCATACCAGGCAACTTTTCTATTTTCAGCATGGCTGTCCTCTTAATCACTTTCTCAATCTATTTTTATCATATCCCCCATCAGCATTTGCCTAGTTTAGGAAGGCATGTAAAATGTTTATTGCATATCTCAGCCATTCCTTTTTGCTTCTTGATCTATCCCATCTATCTTTGACTACCTATTCACCATGAATTGGTGTCTCTTTAGTGCTATTTGCTAAAGTATTTTCATACATTCTCAATTCATTCCCCATCAGTTCTTCTTTATTCAGTTTGGTTCTACACTGCATACCAAATGTGCCATTTATCATATTTTTTTTGCAATAACATTGAAATGGTTTGGCATGGACTAGATGAGCCAAAGGGCTTGTTTCTGTCTGGTATTTTTCCATGACTCTATTCTAACACTTTTATCCTCAAACTGGGGAATTCTAGCTTTGGATGTTCCTGCTTTCCCTCTTGTGGAATATGCCTTGATTTTACTCAATACTGTTCCTAACATTACTCTTTTACCAGCCAATCTTTAGTTATGATTCACCAACTCCTTCACAGATCACAGGGGTTAGTTCTCCTTAAGTTGAATATTTTACCATTTAATTGTCCTGTTTATTCCATGGCCACTCTAAATCAATTGACATTGTGATCATCATTTCCTAAACATTCTTCCGTTGAAACATTCTCTGCCTGTGACATTTATTCTCTAATAACAAATGGAGTACTCTTTTCTTTGAGCAAACACGAGGAAATCTGCAGATGCTGGAAATTCAAACAACACACACAAAATGCTGGTGGAACACAGCAGGCCAGGCAGCATCTATAAGGAGAAGCACTGTTGACATTTCGGGCCGAGACCCTTCGTCAGGACTAACTGAAAGGAAAGATAGTAAGAGATTTGAAAGTAGTGGGGGGAGGGGAAAATGCGAAATGATAGGAGAAGACCGGAGGGGGTGGGATGAAGCTAAGAGCTGGAAAGGTGATTGGCGGAAGTGATACAGAGCTGGAGAAGGGAAAGGATCATGGGACGGAAGGCCTCAGGAGAAAAAGGGGGGGGGGAAGCACTGAGGGAGATGGAGAACAGGCAAACAACTAAATATGTCAGGGATGGGGTAAGAAGGGGAGGAGGGGCATTAATGGAAGTTAGAGAAGTCAATGTTCATGCCATCAGGTTGGAGGCTACCCAGCCGATATATAAGGTGTTGTTCCTCCAACCTGAGTGTGGCTTCATCTTGACAGTAGAGGAGGCCATGGATAGACATATCAGAATGGGAATGGGACGTGGAATTAAAATGTGTGGCCACTGGGAGATCCTGCTTTCTCTGGCGGACCGAGCGTAGGTGTTCAGCAAAACGGTCTCCCAGTCTGCATCAGGTCTCGCCAATATATAAAAGGCTACACCGGGAGCACCGGATACAGTATACCACACCAGCCGACTCACAGGTGAAGTGTCACCTCACCTGGAAGGACTGTCTGGGGCCATGAATATCAAACTATTTAAGAATGATTTCTTGCATAACGACATAAATTATTCCTCCTTTTTGCCGTTCCGCTAGTCTGTATTAGGATTTCACTTATTTCAGAGTACACCTCCAAATTTTCTCCACTATTGCTTGAGATCTCCTTGTCCAAACCCCAACATTGTCATCTTTTTCTTGACTCTGCTCATATAACTGAATCCTCAACACAGAATCCCTTTCCATACATGAACCAGCATCTTTTATCACCGTTAACAATCTTTCCAATTTTAATATACTGGAATATATTGTAGCCAGTAATTTAGAGAGGAACCCAATTAAATTGGTATGTTTAAACTCAGACATGATGGGCTGAATGGCCTAATTCTTCCCCTATGTCTTCAGCTCCTAAAAGGGCAGCTTTTATTTCTGGGTTTCCTGATCAGACCGTCCAACCAGGAAATTCACCCAATATTATAGTAAGTTCTCACTCATCAGATCTTCAGCATAGGCATTATCAGGGGCCCACACTCCTCACCTTATCTACTATTCTTTGTGCACCTGCACTCGTTCTCTTCAGTGCCAGTTTAAGGTGAAGCACTTTGGGTGTTTGACAGTCTTTTTTTTAATGGGGACTATTGGGTTCCCTTCTTTTGTGGCAGCCTGTAAGTAGATGAATCTCAAGGTTGTCTATAGTATAAATACTTTGATAATAGATGGTCTTTTTCGGGTAGATGGAGCTCGTCAGCCTGGGAAGGCAGTCCATCTAAGAGAGGGAAAACTCTGATTTCAAACCTCCGCTGCCTTGCGACCATACCCACTCATGGGAAAGGCTTCTGGAGTAAACCCTGGGGAGAAATCCGGAGCTGGAGTCCCTAAGGCAGTCTGATGTTGCCTTCAACCTCTTTCTGGCAACTCCTGCGATGACACTGGTGCCAAGCTGTGTCACCCTTGCCCTTCCCTTGGACAACATCGGTGTCGTGGAGAGGGGAGACTCGCTGCATGGGCAACTGCCAGTCTTCCACACAATCTTGCCCAGGCCTGCGCCCAGGAAACCATTCCAGGAGCAGATCCATGGTCTCGCGAGACTACCGGATGCCACCACCACCAGATGGTCTTTGAACTTTAACCTTTGAAATCCTCCTTGATCACCTTCACTTCCCAATCTCTCCTTTTTGTAATAGCTATATTCTACACTCTCAGCTATATAACCCACTCCCAGTGATACTCTCTCTCACTGCTCCCACTTTGTGATCTCTGTTACCCTCCGACTCTTCAACAATGTGATCACCCAGAACTGCTACCACAGACACAAATCCTAATATTGATTGTATCTCCCAGTACACTGAGTATTTTCAGATTAATCATGAATATTTATCCTAATTCCCTTACCTGTAAAGCAATAGATAACCATTCCATGGTGACAAACCTCATCCCCGTTGGGATGAAGTATGTTCTACTCTAGAATTGGTAACAGGAATCCTGCTACAATTTGTCCAGTCAAATGCACACATTTATTTTGCAGTGGGCCACTCTCCCATATCCCAAAAATATTTTAATGGAAATACATTAGAAATACATAAATAATATTTCAATATGGAAAGAATTCATATGGTAGTGAAGAAACCATCTGTAAATAAATCATAAGCTTAATTTGTTGATGAATGCTTAAAATTAATTATGCTATAATTAATTATGCTAAAATTAATTGTTTCCCAATTTGTAAAAATATTTTGTCCCAAGTAAGATTTTTAAGCAGCATTATAAATATTACACAATACACAATAACATAATTGAAGTTGTCTTACGAGCATTTCAATTACTGACACTCATGAGGAAAGATGGGAGAAAAGCAAAGGAAAGAAATGAAAGCAAAGTTCCTTTCTACAATCTCCTATGAATTCACTTTTTTAAATAGCATAATTTAGTCAAATTTTGAAAGCAAACAAAATTCCCAGTAAGCATCAACAGTTTGTTTACTGGCAGAAATATATTTTTAATGCATTTGACACTAAGGTAACGTAAATTTGAGAGGATTTGGAAAGGGAGAGATGGAGAAGTGGGATAAATTATTTTTATATATGAAAAGGGCAAGTAGTAAGTGGAAGTCAGGTGTGTATTTAGTATTTTATAATATTTGAGTAATATTGTAAATATGCTGTTTGCTTCAACATTCTTCATTGTTATGGGTTATATGTAAAAGTATGTGAATGGCATATGCCATTATGCCACCATGTCATATACTGAAAGAAACACTAAGTAGACATATTTTCCTGGG
Organism: Hemitrygon akajei; assembly: GCF_048418815.1. Classification (NCBI taxonomy): domain Eukaryota; kingdom Metazoa; phylum Chordata; class Chondrichthyes; order Myliobatiformes; family Dasyatidae; genus Hemitrygon; species Hemitrygon akajei. The sequence goes on along the minus strand of NC_133143.1, from coordinate 40,940,187 downwards.
CTCCTGCGTTTTTTTTTCATTTATTTTTGGAGCAGAATTCATAACAGTGGCAATGAGGTAGGTTTAACCTGCGATGACTGCCTACCTGTTGAAGTGCAACATATTTTTTCTTTGAAAGGAAAGACTTTCAAGTTAAATTAAGGGCTCTGTACATAATTTTTGGAAGGGGACAGAGATGGTCAAGTTAAAAAAAAAGGTAGAAAACAGAATAAATCCACAGGCTCATAAACAGTGAATACTGGGTGATAGTAATCATAAATAAAAAACAGAAATGATTGGCTGCACAGGAAAAATAGATGCATTGGTTTGCACAACACATAACTGACTGATGTATACTGAACAGAGTGAGCAGTATTTTGAAGCAAATGGAATAGCTGATGAGAAATGAGTGCCAGTTCTGCTGAGTGCAATTGGTGAAAGAGCATACATGTTTACTTAGAAGTTTGACTGCTCTAACCAAACCAGCCAAAATGAGCTTTGCTGATATTATGAACGTAATGTGGGGACATTTAAACCAAAACGTTTGCTGATTGCAGAATGCTTTAGGTTTCATAAGTAGAATCAAAAGACTGATGGTCCTTTTTCGCTTACATGGCTGAACTTAAGAAGTTGTCCAAGCATTGTCAGTTCAGTGATGGGACACTGATAATCTGTGGAATCTTACAACAAAGCATTCAAAAATAGCTCCTTATTAAAACACAACTCTCATTGAAAAGAGCAGTTGAAATCACTGTATCAATGGAAACAGCAGCTAGAGGGGCAATTGAGTTGCAGTCCTGGAGTGTGAACAAAACGTCAATGTCTAAACAAAAACCAGCTTGGCCAAGTAAATTGTGTTACCATTCTGGCAGGGACTCACATAATCCTGACCAATGCAGGTTTAAAGAAGAAAATTGCAGAAAATGTAACAACGTAGGTTCACATACAGAGATAGTGCTGGGCATACAAAAATAATTGGACTGCCTAGGGAAGAGAAAAAGATAAAAAGTCAAATTGCAGTTTCAGAAAGAGCACCAATCTGCATACTGTTGATGAAAAACCTGATGATGATGAGAGTGACACAGGACTGGCTAGCTTTGAGATTAATAATGTGAAGACAAGCAATATGGCTTACACCAGAAGTGAATGGTAAATTAATTAAGATGGAATTGGACACTGGTTCAGCTGTTTTAGTCATTTCACAAAATGAGTTTGGACAGCATTTCAAAGATACTGAACAGAAGCCTGCAGATATCCAACTAAGAATGTACACTGGAGAAATGATAATTCCTATGGGAATGACATTCGTAAATGTGACATGCAGTAACTAACAAGCCACATTGTTCAGTTGAGGAAGACGAGCAAATTGTTAGAGAAGAAAGTTATCCAGAGCTGTCAGAACCATTTCCTGCAATCACAAAGACAACTCCTACAACCACCACAGAGGAAGCCCCAGAACCTGACTTGTTTCACAGCCACAAGTCTCTTTTGCCAAGCAAAGTGACCCTCCCTTCCCCCCAACTGGGGAAGATGTTATCCCACAAGAGTAAGAAATCCTTCACAGCGACTAAATCTTTAGGCCTGAATGGAACAACTTAAAATTTACTAGCTGTGGATATTTCAGTAATATTTGAGTCACATTGTATATATATTGTTTATTAAGTATTCTTTGTTGTTTACATAATTCATTTTATGTGTTATATGTAAAAGTATGTGAATGGCATATGTCGTTATGCCACCACGTCAAATGTGAGCACCTCACTAAAGTAAAATTAAGTAGACACATTTGTTCCTGTGCTTTTCTTTCAATTAGTTTATGTATTTACAAAACATAGCATCAGGTAGGTAGGATGTATGCATGATAGCTCATTTTATAATCTGCTGAGGGTGAAACCGCAGGTTATTGGGGAATATCCAGGGAACACCAATGACCAGGAAGGGAAAACACTACAGATAGTGCGGGAGACAGCCTAGTCCATCACAGGCAAAGCTCGCTCCACTATTTACATGGAACCCTGCCACAAGAAAGTAGCACCCATCATCAAAGACCTCCACCATCCAGGCCATCTGCTCTTCTCTCTACTACCAGGCAGGAGGTACAGTAGCCTCAGGTCCCACACCACCAGGTTCAGAAACAGTTATACCTGGTAGTTGCAGACACCCTACAACCAGCATGGATAACTTCAATCACCACTATTCTGAACTGATTCTCTGACCTACAAGCTCACTTTCAAGGCCTTTTTACAATGCTTGTTATCACTATCGTTTTTTTATTTGGACAGTTTGCCTTGCTTTACACATTGGACGTTAGTCAGTCTTTGTTTATGCGTAGTTTTTTTTTCATGAAATTCTATTGTATTTCTTTTTTCCTTGTAAATGCCTGCAAGAAAATGAATCTCAATGTGGTATATATAGTGATCAATTTAAGTCCAAAATTGAAGTAGATGTAAAAGCTGTGCTTATCTCATGCTTTTAATAATGCAGCAGGAGGCCATTTAAGCCACCGGGTCTATACTTGCATTTGGGGAAGCAATCCCATCACTTCATTCCCCAGCTCATTATTTCCCTGTTCTTCTGCAGCTTAATTTCTCTCACCTCCGTTCTCTGCCCATTCTATGTGCTTGTGATGCTGCTGCAAGCAAGTTTTTCACTGGACCTGTATCTCACTGTACTTATGGTCACATGACAGTGAACTTGAATTGACTTATTCTTTTTACCATTAACTTAAGCTGGGGAGTAATTTACATTGGGCATGGTAGTGTAGTGGCTAACATAACACTTTCCAGTGCCTGTGATCACGATTGGGGTTCATTTTCTGCCGCAGTTCTACAAAGCCCCACGTGGGGTTCTTCTGGGTGCTCCGGTTCTCTCCCACATTCCAAAGATGTACGGGTCAAGGTTAGCAAGTTGTGGGCATACTTTGTTGACACCAGAAACATGGAGGCACTTGCCAGCTGCCCCCAGCACATCCTCGGACTATGTTGACCATTAATGCAAAGCAACACATTTCACTGCATGTTTTGATGTAGAAGTGGCAAAAAAAAATAGCTAATTAAAGTTAATCCTTAGCTTACATTTGTCAATTAACCTACAGGCAACCAGAGTGCTCAAGCCATTTTTAAAGGGCTCTGAAGAAAATGGCAGTGGTAATGTAGTTTGTACATTCTCACTGTGGCCACATGAGTTTCTCCAGGATTCTGTAGTTTTGTTTCACATCACAAAATTGCACCATTTGGTGATTCAGTTAGAGAGGGTAAATTGCTCCTAATATGTACGTGAGTGATAGAATCTGGGGATGGGGGAGGTGAAGTGGAGGGCAAGGGTTGGTTGATGTGAAAATGAGGAGAAAACAATGTAGGATTAATATAAAGAGCAGGAACACTATCAAATAGTGGAATATACATTTTTAATTGACTTATTTCTGAATATTAAAATGTACTCTTTAACTTGCAATAGATGCGGAGAGAGTGAAAGGGAAGTCAGTTCTTTACTACCAGCAGCAGCAGAACCTGAAGCAGAGATATCTGAAAATATTGAACAACAGAAAGACAAGGATCTGAGCACTTCCAGCAAAAGGGGAACCAGGGAAGACCTGGTGAACAATGACAGCAAAAAGAGCAGAGTGGAGGAAAAAGACTGCAGCCAGGAGAGCACATCAGAGAAAACCCTACATCAAGATACAACAACGTCCGCTGCCAAACAGCAAGAAACTAATCAGGTGGTACAAAAAACTGAAGAGAGAGCCCACATCGTGATTGGCAAGTAGAGCCCTGTATATCCTATTGTTTGAAGATCAGAGCTCAGGACAATGTATGTCAATGCAAGGCAGTGTCAATGCTAAGCCAATGAAAAGTAAATTAGGCAGCAAAACCATTCTGATTTTGAAGATAAGGAGATTGAGACTAGTTCACCTCTGCACCACAATCTAATATTAGATCGGATCCAAAATATGTTTATATTATAATTATAGTTATCTTCTAAAGTCCTTACCTGTACACACGCAATTTCTAAGTTCAAAGGAGATGAAAAGGAGTGAGTACACACAATCCTGGATTACATAACTGTAAAATCTCAAGTGCAGACAGACTAAAATAAGTCAATGTTATATAGACAGAAAGAGTAAGCAGCCCAGCAGCTGAGAAAGAAAGAAAATGAAAAGAGTTGAAACGGGGGGTTTCTTTTATTTACTGTTGACAATTTGGGTGGATGCCCAAATGCACATACACAAGTACAAGGTGAAAGCAGACATCAGCCGTTGACTCTTCTCAACATCAGTGGACAGAGATGGGCAATTAGCAACACTAGGGAGGCCTGACAAGGTAACCAGCCTAACAGCCTGCAGATGTTGCATTTTAGATGACTGATAATCAAATTCAGTCACTCCTACTTTTGGATAACTATAGATTCAGTCAGAATATACCGAGGGCATGATTAATAGCTATCAGCTCGTCTGCAGCCAAACAAGTGTAGGGGATGGCAGGTAAGTCACCAGTCAGGGTAGAAATGTGCCAGTGAGGGTAGAAACAGGATGATTTGGCAGATAAATGTGTGGTTGAGAAGCAGGTGCAGGGAGCAGGGCTTCAGGTTCTTGGATCATTGAGATCTCTTCTGGGGGAGTTATGACGTGTTCAAAAGTGACGGGTTGTACCTGAACCCGAGGGGGTCCAATATTTTTGCAGCAGGTTTGTCAGAGTTGTCGGGGAGAATTTAAAATAATTTGGCAGAGGGGTGGGAATCGGAGTGAAGGAACTCAGGATAAGACGGATGGTAAAAAAGTAAAGATAGCCTGCAGTCAGACTATCAGGAAGGGCAGGTAGGCAATGGGACTTAGTTGCAACTAACAGGCTGAGTATCAAAACATCAAGGATGCAGAATCAGAAAGGATAGCAAGCACGGTACTCAAGGTGTTGTATCGAAGTGCATGTAGTATAAGAAATAAGGTGGATGATCTTGTTGCACTATTATAGATTGCCAGGTATGTTGTTGGAGATATCACTGAATCGTGGCTGAAGGATGGTTCTAGTTGGGAGCTGAATGTCCGAGGTTACACATTGTATCGGAGGGATAAGAAGGTAGGCAGAGGGGGTGGTGTGGCTCTACTGGTAAAGAATGGCTTTAAATCAGTAGAAAGATGTGACATAGGATCGGAAGATATTAAATCCTTGTGGGTTGAGTTAAGAAACTGCAAGGGTAAAACGACCTTGATGACAGTTATATACAGGCCTCCCAACAGTGGCTAGGAGGTGACCCACAGGTTACATCAGGAAATAGAAAAGGCGAGTCAAAAGGGCAACGTTATGGTAGTCATGGGAGATTTTAACATGCAGGTCGATTGGGAAAGTCAGGTTGGTAATGGATCTCAAGAGAGTGAGTTTGTTGAAAGCCTAAGAGATAGCTTTTTAGAGCAGTTTGTCATTGAGCCTATTAGGGGATCAGCTATACTGATTGGTTATTATGTAATGAACCTGAGGTGATTAGGGAGCTTAAGGTAAAGAACTTCAGAAGCCAGTGATCACAATATGATTGAGTTCAACTTGAAATTTCATAGGAACATAGAAAACCTACAACACAATACAGGCCCTTCAGCCCACAATGCTGTGTCAAATATGCACGTACTTACTTTAGAAATTACCTCGGGTTACCCATAGCCCTCAATTTTTCTAAGCTCCATGTATCTATCCAGGAGCCTCTTAAAAAGACCCTATTGTATCCGCCTCCACCACAGTCGCCGGCAGCCCATTCCACGCCCTCACCGCTTTCTGCAAAAAAAAAACTTACCCTTGACATCTCCTCTGTACCTACAGATAGGGAGACAGTAAAGTCCGATGTAGCAGTATTTCAGTGGAGTAAGGGAAATTACAGTGGTCTGAGAGAGGAGTTGGCCAAAGTAAATTGGAAGGAGCTGCTGGCAGGGATGTCAGCAGAGCAGCAATGGTGTGAGTTTCTGGGAAGAAATGAGAAACATGCAGGACATATGTATTCCAGAAATGAATAAATACTCAAATGGTAAAATAGTACAATCATGACTGACAAGGGAAGTCAAAACAATTGTAAAAGCAAAAGAAAGGGGAAAATAGCAAAGCAAAATTTGTGGGAATATAGAGGATTAGGAAGGTTTTAAAAACCTACAGAAAACAACAAAAATCCTTAGAAGGGAAAAATGAAATATGAAAGCAAGCTAGCAAATAATATCAAAGTGGATAGTAAAAGTTTTTTCAAGTATTTTAAAAATTAAAGAGAAATGAGAGAGGATGTAGGACCACTAGAAAATGAGGCAGGAGAAATAATAATGGGGGACAAGTAGAACTAAATGAGTATTTTGCGTCAGTTTTCACTAGGGAAGACATCAGCAGTCTGCCTGAAGTTATAGTGTGTGAAGGAAGAGAAGTGGGTGCAGTTACTATTACAAGGGAGAAGGTGCTCAAAAAGCTGAAAGACCCAAAGGTACACAAGTCACCTGAACCAGATGAACTGCACCCTAGGGTTCTGAAAGAGGTAGCATTAGAGGTTGTGGTGGCATTAGAAATGATCTTTCAAAAATCATTGGACTCTGGCATGGTGCCAGAGGACTGGAATATTGCAAATGTTACTCCACTCTTTAAGAAAGTAGGAAGGCAGCAGAAAGGATATTATAAAGCAGTTAGCCTGATCTCAGTGGTTGGGAAGATGTTAGAGTCAATTGTTAAGGATGAGGTGATGGAGTACTTGCTGACATGGGAGAAAATAAGTCAAAGTCAGCATGGTTTCCTTCAGGGAAAATCTTGCCTGTTGAACCTGTTGGAATTCTTTGAGGAGATTACAAGTAGGATAGATAAAGAGGATGCAGTGGATGTTGTATATAGTATATTTGGACTTTCAGAAGGCCTTTAACAAGGTGCCACACATGAGGCTGTTTACCAAGTCAAGAGCCCATGGTACTACGGGAGAGTTACTGACATGGTTAGAGCATTGGCTGATTGGTAGGAGGCAGTGAGTGGGAATAAATGGATCATTTTCTGGCTGGATGCCAGTGACTAGAGGTGTTCTGCAGGGGTCGGTGTTGGGACCACTTCTTTCTATGCTGCATATCAATGATTTCGATGATAGAATAGATGGCTTTGTTGCCCTTTACAGATGATATAAAGATTGGTGGAGGGGCAGGTAGTGTTGAGGAAACAGGTAGGATGCAGAGGACTTAGACAGATTAGGAGAATGGGCAAGAAGTGGCAAATGAAATACAATGTTGGAAAATGCATGGTCATGCACTTTGGTAGTAGAAATAAATGTGCGGACTATTTTATAAATGGGGAGAAAATCCAAAAATCTGAGATGCAAAGAGACTTGGGAGTCCTTGTGTAAAACACCCTAAAGGTTAACTTGCAGGTTGAGTTGGTGGTGAGGATGGCAAATGCAATGTTAGTATTTATTTCAAGAGGACTAGGAATACAAGAGCAGGGATGTGATGCTGAGGCTTTATTAGGTACTGGTGACACTTCACTTTGAGTATTGTGAGCTGCTCTGGGCTCCTCATCTAAGAAAAAATGTGCTGGCATTGGAGAAGGTTCAGAAGAGGTTCACAAGGATGATTCCAGGAATGCAAGGATTATCATACAAGGAATGTTTGATGGCCCTCTGTCTGTACATGCTAGAATTTAGAAGGATGAGGGGGCTTTCACTGAAAACTTTTGAATGTTGAAAGGCCTAGACAGAGTAGATGTTGAAAGGATGTTTCCCATGATGGAAGAGTCTAGGACAAGAGGGCACAGCCTCAGGATAGAGAGATGTGGAGAAACTTCTTTAGCCAGAGGGTGGTGAATTTGTGATATTTGTTGCCAAATGCAGCTGTGGAGGCCAGGTCGTTGGGTGTATTTAAGGCAGAGATTGATAGGTTCTTGATTGGACATGGCATCAAAGATTACAGGGAGAAGGTTGGGAACTGGGGTTGAGGAGGAGAAAAAAAAGGATCAGCTATGATTGAATGGCGGAACAGACTTGATGGGCCAGATGGCCTAATTCTGCTCCTATGTCTTATGGTCTTAAGTCAGGCCCCAATAATGAATGCACTCAGTTTTCAAATGAAGTACTTTCTGGCCAACCAATTGTCACATATCCAATTCAGGGTTAGTACTTAAACAGGATACTAATATTAATGTTTTTGAGTATAAATTGAATGCCAAACCCAAATTAATTTCAAAATCAAGTAAACACTATGAGTACCCTCTCTAAGAACATTCACTCTTTCCTCTAAAATCACAAAGAAAAAGAGTGCAGTGAAGAAAATTTGTGTGCATCTAAACCTAAAATCACCAAAATTCCTTGCCCGTGTGTTTTAAGTGTCAACAATTGACTTACATTTCTTGATGCTCACTTTACCGAGGTTTGGGTGTTTGTAGTGTGCCTATTGTTTACTATCCAGCACTTCATACTGTGGGTTAAAATCAGAGCCATTGATGAAGCAGTGGAAAGAGGGGTAATGCCAAATGTGTTAATGTGGAACATACCTTACAGTAGGATTGTGTTATATGCAGTGCCCTAATCACTTCACATTCCGTCTCATTTTAAAGTTAATGATAAAACTAAATCCAAGACAGATGGAGAATTTGTTCGTTCATTATGTGCCGCATCGTATGATGTGGGTGATCGTGGTCCTTCCACGACCATGATTGTTCATGGCAAATTTTTCTATAGAAGTGGTTTGCCATTGCCTTCTTCTGGGCAGTGTCCTTACAGGACTCCAGCCATTATCAATACTCTTCAGAGACTGCCTGCTTGGGGTCAGTGGTCACATAACCAGAAGTTGTGATATGCACCAGCTGCTCATTTGGTCATCCACCACCTGCTTCCATGGCTTGACATGACCCTAGTAGGCGGACGGTGCTGCTAAACAAGTTCTACACCTTGCCCAAGGGTGACCTGTAGACTAGTGGAGGGAAAGAGTGCCTTACACCTCCACACCTCCTTTGGTAGAGATGTATCTCCATCCCACTGCCCAGAGTTGGTTGATTATCCACTGCAAATTATCCCTTAGTGTAGGCAATAGAAGCAAAAGTGAGCAGATGGGCACGTGAGAAGGAATAAGGTACCAAGGTACAGCATAGAACTTTGTTTTGCATGCCGTCCATACAGCTCATTTCAAAGCTAAAGTACATCAAGATAGCGTGATAGTACAAGAGGAAAGGCAAGAACAGATATTGTGTAACAATTACAGAGCAAGTGCAGTGAAACAGCACAATAAGGTGGAAGAGCCTCGACAAAGTAGATTAAATATTCAATTATGCATCCTTGACTTATAGAGATCAATTCAGTGGTCTTCTAACAGTGGAATAGAAGCTGTCTTTGAGCCTGATAGCACATATGTTCAAGAGTTTATATCTGCCTGATGGAAATGGGAAGAATTGAGAATGTCCAGACCAGAGAATTGTCTTTGATTATGTTGGCTGCAGGCAGACTCCATGGAGGGGAGGCTGGTTTTTGTGATGGATGAAGCTGTGTCCACAGCTCTCTGTAATACTTTGCAGTCTTGGGCAAAGAAAGTAGTTGCCATACCAACCTGTGAAGCATCCAGATAGGATGTTTTCAAAGGTTCATCCATAAAAGTTATTGAGGGTCAGTGGGGGCGTGCAGAATTTTCTTAGCCTTATGTGGTTGGACCAGGACAAGTTATGGTAATGTTAACACTTAGGAATCTGAAGGTCTTAACTATCTCCATGTCAGCATCAATGATAGATACAGGGTTACAAGTAAATAAAGAGGAGAGAATGGGCTTGATAGGATTCATTTCTTGAGAGCTGCCATGGTTCCAATGAGCCAATGTTTTACTCTGTGTCATAGTAATAGGTGTAACAATGTAAAATACAAGTCACTCATTCATTGTTTCCTTCTCAATCTATAATAGTACAATATATAAAGTGTTAATGTCAACTTCTTAATGTTGTATAATGGTTGCAACAGATCCATGTGCCAAAATTTTTGCTTGTTTTATCTTTTCTGGTTTAGATGATGGTCCTGCTCCACCTGCTCCATTTGAACATCGGATTGTCTCAACGAATGTAGCACAGCTCAGCAATTACTATACAATACAGAAATCTCAAGTCCTCGGAGGGTCAGTTCTGCTTAAAGTTTATCTAAAGATTTAAATTGCTAAAGAGGTATCGGACACAGTTCTAACTTTGGCACACGTCATCTTTCCCCACAATGAGTCGGGAAGTTAATGATATATCATTTACTCCAATGGGCATCGTTGGACAGTCCAACATTTATTGTTCCTAGATACTCAGAATTAGGATTTCAGAGTTTACAGTCATTGCTGTGAGTCTGCAATCATCTGTGGACCAGGCCTCAGGACATCAGTAAACCATTTTGTTAACTGCAACAAATCATCATAGTAACATTGCATCTACTAAATGAACATAGCAAATGTAGTTTAATTAGTTGAATTTAACTATTTTAATTGTCATATTTGGATTGGAAGTCTTCAGCTCAATGGACCAAGCCTTTGGTGACTAATCAAGTAACTGACTCACAAGGCTATCATATGTAGATAATGCAGTCATGCTTCTAAAATTTCTTGGAAAATATAAATACCCCTTTTGTGCAAACTTCATTTAAGCAAATAAGTTGCAATGGCTTGAAATATCTTAGTAATTTTGTGTCTATTTATTACAGGGGACGATTTGGACAAGTACACAAATGTATTGAAAAGGCTACAGGCCTCACCTTAGCAGCCAAAATTATTAAAACTAGAGCAGCTAAGCAGAAGGTATATCCCTTCCAGGATATTATCAGTTGTTTCCGCTGTGATTCACTTGATTTGTTTTTGACATTATGTGCATTATTATTGGTTAACAGGAGGAAGTTAAGAATGAGATCCAAGTCATGAATCAGCTGAATCATACAAATCTCATCCAGCTGTATGATGCTTTTGAAACAAAGAATGATATCATTCTGATCATGGAATAGTAAGTTGCATTAAACACCAGTCAAGTTTCTAGTTCTTAGACATTCATATTTAAGGATATAAAGATGTTTTCAACTTTGTGCTCATCGCATTGCCAAGATAGCCAAGAGCTAACATATCCTAAGTAATCATGAACAATACTGAGACCAATCCAAGTAAAAGGTCAAACAATAATGGAAGGATTGCATGCATTTTAAACTGAGCTTGGTCAATTTTATTCCTCATTATACATGAAAGCTTTGGACTTGGATAATAGAACTCTTTAACTGTAGTTAAGAAGTATTCAGTAGAGTAGCAGAAACTGTTAACTACTCATTTAGCTTGAACCACGTTAGGGTGTAGGAGATGAATGTTAGAAGACCAGAGGTGGAGGCAGGGAAGAGGGAATAGGCAACCAAAGTGGACAACGACATCTGCTTTTTGTTTAATTCTTTGTTTTTTTTAAATTTAATTTAATGCAATGCAATTCAAAATGAATCACCAAATTCCTCACTGGATAATGGAATGTAATGCCAGCCAAATTTCCAGAGGAATCCAATTGTGAAATCCAATAGAAGAATCTGAAAATATACCTTTGAATTAATAATGAACCATTAGACTATCTAAGTTTATTAAAAACAAATTAAGATACCACAATATATGTTTTCATATCTTAAATCTGACCTAAGTGTCCAGCCACTGCTCTAATGTTGGCAAGGTTGTAAGGCTTCTTCACTGTAGGACATTAGTGTATTGCTTGGAGTTTTACAACAATATGACAGTGTAATGGCTATTGTATTGATACCAGGTTCACCAGAGGCTGGGAGATAGTCACTATAAACAATGAAGAGCTGCAAATTCTGACATCTGATAAGAAAGGAAAGTAGCAAGTGGAACCAGATAAGGGAAGGAATGTGGGCAGATGGGAACAGGAGATAGAGCACTCGTTGAGTTGAGTGCCTGGGTGATAGGCAGGTGGAACCATGTGAGGGTAGGGAAAAAGACCAGAGAACAGGATGATGGAGAGAGGTTGGAAAGAAGATTGTCTATGAAAGGCCTGGGTGAATCAGGAGGGTAGAGCAATGAAGAGAAGGGATTCCCATGACCTGAAATTTGAGAATTCAAAATTCAGGCTGTGGGATTGTAGATTACTTAGGTGAATATGGGGTGCTGTTCCTAAAGTTTGCATTTGGCCCTACTCTGGCAGTGGAGAAGGCTAAGGACGGACAGGTTAGTGAGAGAATAGACAGGGAAATTAAGATATCTTGCAACCTGGCACTCAGGATGGCCACTGTGACTGAGCAGAGGAGCTCAGCAAAGTAGTTACCAGTCCATGCTTGGTCTCACCAATGTAGGGAAGACTAGATCGAGAGCATCAAATGCAGTAAACCACATTGAAGGAGTGGCACGTGAATCTTGCCCTTATCCTTTTGCCTCCACAGATGTGTCATAACGTAATGAGTTCCTCAAGCAGCTTGTTGTTTGCTCCGTATTCCACCATATCTTGTGTCTTCAGTATTATATCTCTGCCTGATGACACTTCCACATTAACTGAAGTATTTTAGCTCTTCCATTTCCTCAGGGTTCAGTGTTGGGACCACTTCTCTCCCCATTATATGTCAATGATTTGGATGACTGAATTGATGGTTTTGTGGCCAGGTTTCCAGTCAATACAAAGATAGTTGCAAGGGCAGGTAGCGTTGAGGAAGCAGGCTGTCTGCAGAAGAATTCAGACAGATTAGGAGAATGGGCAAAGAAATGGAAGAAGGAATACTGTGTAGGGAAGTCTATGATCATGCAACTATGCACTTTGGGAGCAGGAATAAAGGCAAAGACTCTTTTCTAAATGGGGAGAATATTCAAAATTCAGAGGTGCAAAGGGACTTGGAATCCTTGGTCATATTACCTAAAGGTTAACTTTCAGGTTGTCAGTGGTAAGGAAGGCAAATGCAATGTTAGCATTCATTTTCAGAGGATTAGAATATAAAAGCAAAGATGTAATTTTGAGGTTTTATAAGGCATTGGTCAGACCATTCTTGGAGTAATATGAGCAGTTTTGGGCCCCTTATCTAAGAAAGGATGTACTGCCGTTGGAGAGGGTCCCTAGGAGGTTCACGGGAATGACCCTGGGAATCAAAGGGTAAATGTATGAGGAGTGTTTGATGCCTCTGGATTTTGGAAGAATGAGGGGGGATTCTATCAAATGTTGAAAAGCCTATGTAGAGTGAATGTTGAAAGGATGTTTCCCATAGTGGGGGAGTTTAAGACCAGAAAGCACAGCCTCAGAATAGAGGGATATCCATTTAAGATAAAGATGAGGAGGAATTTCTTTAGTGAGAGGGTGGTGAACCTGTGGAATTCATTGCCACAGATTGCAGTGGAGGCCGTGACATTGGGCATCTTCAAATTTGGATGCCGATGGGTTATTGATTAATCAAGGTGTTAAAGGTTACAGGGAGAAAGTAGGAGAATGGTGTTGAGAGGGATAATAAATCAGGCATGATGGAGTGGCAGAGCAGACTTGATGGCCAAATTATCTGATTCTGCTCCTATGTCTTCTGGTCTTATTTGAATGGAAAAGGGGCACAACAGCTCCATTTTTGCCAATTCTCCATTTTACTGTCAGGGGTGTCAATAGCAGGTGAAGGTGTCCAGAGTTTCACATTCACTTGTTGTGTACCTTAATGTCTGAAGTGGAAGCTTAGGCAACCAATTCATAGACTGGGAGTAAGCCATTTAAAACAAAATGCATCGTTAGTGTTATGAGTGTGAACAAAGACCATGTTCAGTATCTTTTACCAAATTTAATAATGGAGTGATATTAAAATAGGAGTAAAGTCAATATATTAAAAACAAAAAGTACTGGAAACCTCAGCATCTGTGGAAAGGAAAACAGCTCATGTTTCAGAGCAGAAATGCTGCAGCAGAACTGGGCAGAGAGGAAACAAGTCAAGTTCAGAAGCAGAGTCCTACAGATGCTGCCTGATTAACTGAGGGCCGTTAGAGATTTATAGTACGTATACTGTATGTAGACTCTGATTTTGTTACTACTGACATTATAATTGAACACATAGAGCAAACCTGGTCCTAATCAGCAGCCAGCTCGATTAACCTAATAAGAACAAAAAACAAAGGAAATCTGCGCGCTGAAGAACTGAATCTCAGAAGACAAAACTCATCTTTGGGCACATAAGCTAATATGCAAATGGCACCTTGTACTCCAGATCTGAAGTTTCACGAAGTTCAGTGAAAAAACGTTTGGGAACAGGACCATTGTTTGCAACAGCCATGATATTGTACAATCAGGGTCTGTGACCAACAATGAATATTACTCTCCTACCTTGCAGCAGGAATTGTCACAGGATGTTGTTCAATGAATCATGAATTCACCTTTTTCCATACAGTATTGAAGGCGGCGAACTATTTGACAGGATCATAGATGAAAACTACAATTTAACCGAAATGGACACAATCTTATTTGTAAAGCAGATTTGTGAAGGACTTCAATATATGCACCAGATGTACATCCTTCACCTGGACCTAAAGGTAAATGGTGGTGAAAGATATTTGGGGACCCTTTTGCAAGTCAGTTAAAATTTACCCACAGCAAAGAAATTATAACAAAGTTAAATTATAAATACTTGAAATTGTTATTTCGGAGAGCTGAAAATTCTTTTCCTTTGTGACTGACATATTAACATTTTCTCATGCGGGAGGGCAAATTACACACAACCACGTGTGTGATTCTTGTCTCCGTACACTGGCCCAGTTTCCTAAGATTTCCCAGGTGTTTCATATTGAACTCGTGCCATGTTGAGATGTTATTGGCCTCTAGCCGCTGTCATTTTTAATGCATGCCACGAGTAGGTTATTTAAAACACCTAGATGCAAGTGGTTGCCCCCTAGAGTTCCAAATGGAGGAAAGCCTAATGGGGGATACCCTAAGGTTTAACATCCAAAACAGATTAATATTTTGTAAGTCACATTCCAGTCACTTAGAGACAGACAGGTGTTCACCCAAGGGTTTTGATACCTGGAGTATTTCTGGATCAGTATGGAGCAGGTGCGTACCCACAGTACACGGGGTGCATTATGACACAGGTTGGAGTATTGCTGCCGATGTAAAGAGGCCGGTTGTACCTAGAGTTTCATAAAGCAAACTTAGGAGTTGCTGGGAGAGATAGAAAGATAAGGAAACAAAGCTCAGGATATGATAGTATCTGCTCCAACTGATGGAGGAGCCCAGCATTGAGCTCCAACAGACGGTATTGAAGTTGCGACGGTATTATGTAATCTGATTACAAGAGCCATTGCCCTCTGTGCCACTTCATTCAGCATCCTAATACGCTTGGCTAGATGAACAACCAGTTGTAGATCACCAGTTACATCATTCAGCAGCATAAGCTGTGAGATATTTGCATGTGATAATTGCACTCGGGTGGCATAATACTACATTCTCATCTCTGCTGACAACCAATGCAATATCTCAGAGCAGCTTTAGAAAAGTGTATTTCCCTGCCCGCCCCCCACCTTCTGTTAAAACTTCACTCTTTCTCATGAGAGTCAGGCTACCTGCAGCAATTCATTTTGATTCCATGAAAATATTGTTTGTACAAAACTTGGGTATTATTATAATGCTTTGATTTTTAAAGTCATATTTTTAATTGTTAACATAATTTAAATGTATTAAGCGGTTTTGAAAATGTTTGGGATCATCAGAGTTATTTTGAAACTGTGAGAAAGGCCTTCCGAGTGCACAAGCTGTGCAGCAGCCTCAGTTCCCCCACCTGTGGGCCTCTTTCCTGGCAGTGTCCTGTGGAATGGCGGCAGCAGGATGATGGGAGCCTCGCAGCTGCTGAAGTTATCTGTGACTGCAGGCGTCCCATGAGAGGGAAGCCCGACCCAGATCAACATATCAGAGGAAATGGAGTAAAGGGAGGTAAACAGAGGAGAGGTGCCAGTCAGGCAGGCCAGAATGGGCTCAGATACCAATAAAAGTTCATGAATGTGAATAGGAATAGAGTGAAAAGTAAATGTTAAGAATACACATATGCAAATAACAGATTTTCATCAAAGCCATGCGGTGATTTTTTAACAATAATTCATCAAGGAGTTTAAATCAAAGACTGCAGAACTTAAAGCTGTATTAAAAAGCATGTAGGGAGAATTTCCACGGTAGAAGGTTGGGCTTCAATGCATCAAATTTCTTTTCTCTTTCTTACTATTGATATATTTTTTTTAAATTTCAGCCTGAGAACATTTTGTGCGTTAACCGGGAAGCTAATCAAGTAAAGATAATCGACTTTGGCTTGGCAAGAAGGTACATCTCATTTATTTCTGGATTATGAACCAAATATTAGTAACTACAGTCTTTAAAAATACATACATTTTCAGCAATTGTGAAGGACATAATAAACAAATGTAATGTAAAAGTTATTTTAATTAACAAATATATAACTGTAGTCTGCTAATAGGATAAAAAAGAGTTCTCTAACTTAATGTATCAGAATTTCCTCAAAAGAGTTTAATTTAAAGAAAACAAATGTTCTTAAGTCATATTGCCTTTTCGATATTATTTTTATATCTTAGCTGATTCAGCAGTATACCAGGAAGAATCATTATGAAACTTAGCTTCTTTCAATCAAACCTAGAAATTTTGCTTGAGGAACTTATTCAGGGATGTCTGATCCCTTCAGTATTACAGGATATGGTTCGTCCTGATTTAATAGCTTATTGAGTTTGTAAATCTGATTGGCTGAAAAGCAATTGTATTTCACAAATATTGTCACTGTTATTTTTAATAAAATACCAGCAGCAGCCATAGAAAAAATATTTTCCAATTATCTATGTGGTGGTCTGATACATGTTCTGACACTTTTTTAACCTCTGAAACAATGATCATCCCATTGAAGTTCAGGTGGACTTCACTGAGTCCTGTGGATGCTCAAACCATTGGAAATGGTGGAAAATATTTCAGATAGGTAGCTTGATAAATACAATGAAGGTGGTATTTTTAGAATGTCGTGCCTGAATTTGCTGGAGCAGGGCATGACTGCTTAATCTGTCGTGTTAAATCAGCCACTTTGTTGTGCATGTTTCTGGAAATCTGCTGTTCGGGCCGTTAGTGAACTAAATAGAAACAGAGCTAAAGAAGGATACTTCATTTGTCACGTGCACATCGACAGATTGAAACATACCTTGAAATAGGTCACTTGCATCATTGTTTTGTGCTGGGGGTAGCCCACAAATACACCACTTTTCTGGTGGCAACATAGCATGCCAACAACTCATTAACCCTTACCATATGTCACTGAAATGTGAGAGGAAACCAGAGAGCCTGGAGGAAACACGTGGTCACGGTGCAAATACACAAACTTTTTAGTGACAGCAGTAGAAATCGAACTCCAAACACTGGTCACTGATGATGTAAAGCATTTCTGCTAACCACTACACTATCGTGCTGCTCAGGTTAGCTCCTTAACCAATGAGATCATAATGTTGAGACAGAAACAAAGGGGATGAAGTACAGTCACATCAGATTCTGAAAGAGAATGAAAAAAAGGACAAACTAAGAAAGAAAAATATAAGTAGAAAGGTAAGAAAGGAATAATAATTTTAGATGTAAAAGCATCTCCAACATGCATTTACAATTTAGATGAATGAGACTCCATATTTAATAATTCTCCACTTCAGGGCTGGAAAGTTAAGTGGCATTTTAAGAACATTAATCTCATGATTAATTATATATTTACATTGATCTGTATCATCCCTAATGTAGCTGCAATTAATCCGCAAATTTACCAGCTTCATAGATCTCGTGCAAGTTGAGGTAAGTTGCAGATAAACTGTACAAATCATTAGGTCTCACTTCTTCACAGCAAGTTGCTAGACATTTTGTATGTTAATACTGAAAGCCATTAAATTCATCATTATTTTAATGTAAATCCTAGACCACCGATTATGTATCAGTTTCATATCAGTGCCATTGATGTGAAATAGGCTCATCTCATCATTTTTCCCATATGTTTGAATCATTTAGCCTCTTTGCTCAGATATTGTAATGATGTTCTCTTCTATTCTCTTGCCGATGACTGAACTAATATAATAGAAGATGGGGAATAAATAATTAAGTATAGTAATCCTATCCTAACTTTAACTGGTGTTTTACTGTAATGTTTTTTATAATGAATAAGTGGAGTGATGAAAGAGGTCTAACTTAAAATAATTTGTTGATTTATTTTATCAGATACAAACCAAGAGAAAAACTAAAAATAAATTTTGGAACTCCAGAATTTCTTGCACCTGAAGTTGTGAATTATGACTTTGTATCATTTCCTACTGATATGTGGAGTCTTGGAGTAATTGCCTATATGTTGTAAGTATAAGAACAAAGAATATTTTTTTGTGGGCAAGATAAGGAAATGGAATATTTGTGAATTACAGCTACTTACAAGGATCTTAACCTCCAATAGGATTTTTCCCCCAAAATTCCTTTGAACTGTGGATCCCAAGTATATAGGAAATCTGGAAGCAGTGTGAGACCATTGAATCTTAGACATTCTGCTATATTAAAATGTCATGGAACGTACAGAAAATGATCAAAGTAGTAAATGGATATTGGACTTCGTTATGTTTTGTGACTCCAAAACAAAACTAATTTAAAGGAAAAGATGAGTCCAAAATGTAAGAATAACTTTGTTTTTTTTTACTTTAAGTGAGGCATGCATGTGGCATAGCATAGCATCATAATATATGCAATTCATGTATTTTATGTATAACCATAATGAATTATATAAAGAATAAGTATTGCTTAATCAAACAATATATTTGCCAGGTTAGTCAAATATTACTGAAATATTAAATACGCACACACCTCCCTGCTTAGCTATAAACTCCAACTTAATATAGAATGCATCTCAACTATATACACAGTACATGATATAACATGACTACTATACAGACATCCACAACATAGTAAATTTTTAATTGTCCTATTCAAGCTTAAAGATTTAATCTCTATGGAGGATTTCTTACTCTTGTGGGATAAAGTCTTTACTGACAAGGGAAGTCACTCAGCTTGGCAGGTGAACTTGTGGCTTTGAAAACAATCTCAGGTTCTAAGTGGTGGTTATTGGAATTGACTCTGAGACTGTAGGAAGTGGTTCTGACAGCTCTGGACAGCTTTCTTCTCCTTTCTTTTTATTTTTCTAGTTTGTGTATCCTGATCTTGGGAAGGTGTATTTAGTTCATTGGAGTATTCTCTTATTAATGCTTCTATTGCTCCCTGTACAATCTGATCTCTCCTCAAGGTTCCCTCATCCATAACATCATGGGATGAATCCTCTGTTTTCAAATCTCCATTGGTTCCTTTCTTTTCGGCCTTCCTTTCATCCAACTGGCCTTGGTCTTTGCATCTACTTTCATAAGCAACTTTTTGTCTCCCACTTGAAGTTCATGCAATAACATTAATACACAAAGAGTAAACTCACAAAAACCAAATGATTCCAACTTTCCTGAAGCTCCTTGAACTCTCGTCCAGCTTAAAACAAAGCTACATTTTGCAAGGAACTGTCTCATCAACATAACAGAAGCTTTCTCAGATACGCTGCCTACAAAAATTGTTGTAGTTGGACCACTGATTTCATTACTTTTCATGATTTCTCTGAGCAACATGGTCTTTCCTTGGTCCAATGTGCTTTCCAACCAGAGGCATAGAGGTTAGTAGCAACACGTGCTTGTCCTCTGTTGGGCAATGGTTCATGTTGTACAGCATGGAGACAGTTGTGGCATCATCCAGTACCTTACTTATTCACTTTCAATTGACTCAATTGCAGGGGATGTGGCATGCAGTTGGTGGATGGACCTCCAATCTAGTATCAGTTGTCTCTACCACTCACGACCCCACAATGCTGGCCCATTTGAATTTTCTACATACAAGCCCAGTGTTGCTTGTTGTATTTTGCTGTTACTAATATCATCTCCACAGGTGTTATCTTTTCTCCAGTAAAAGTTCTTAGTTTTATATCTATAGGTTTCAGTTCAGTTTCTTTGAAATGCCATTCAAACACATTCTGTGGAATAACTGAAACAGATGAACCAGTGTCCAATTCCATTTTAATTAATTTGCCATTCACCTCTGGTGAAAGCCATATTGCTTCTCTATTTCTAGTTTGCACATAGTAAATCTCAAGGCTACTCAATCTTGTGTCACTCTCATTATTATCAGACTTTTCATCAACAGCATGCAGAGTAGTGTTATTTCTGAAACTGCAACACAACTTTTTTATCTTTATCTCTTCCCTATGCTGTCTATTTATTTTTGTCTGTCCAACATGCTCTTTGTATCCATTTTAATTTGTTGCATTTTCTGCAAGTTTTGCTTCTAAATCTGCATTGGTCCGGTCTATATGAGCCCTGCCACAATGGAAACATAATTTGTTCAGCCAGGCCAGTTTCTGTTTAGATGCTGCAATTTTGTTCATGCTCGCTTTTGTTCCTAAATGCAACTCAGTTTTATCTTTGTCTGTTGCTTCCATTGGTACAGCTATTTCAACTGCTCTTTTACATGTAAATTGTGTTTCAGTTATGAACCATTTTTGAAGGCTTTTCTTCTGTAATATCCCCCAAGCTAAACAATCTCATTTTAAAAATACCTCGTCACCACTGTTATGTTTTGTAACTCTGAAAATAAAACTAATTTATAGGAAAGGACGTAAGTCCGAAATATGAGTCTAACTTTATCTTTTACTTTAAGCAAGGTGCGCATGTATAACTTGGTAGAATCATAACTTATGCAATTCAGATATTTTTACATCTTATCATAATCAATTATATAAGCAAGGAAGAATGCTTAATCAAACAATATATTTACAAGATTGCTCAAATATTACTAAATATTAATTACACCACAGACTTTATATCCATAGGGAGTGCAAGTTATGCTACAGCTAGGTTATACTAAATCTGGAGTTAGTACATGGCCAAGTGGTTAAGGTGGTCATCTAGTGATCTGAAGGTTGCTAGTTCGAGCCTTGGCTGAGGCTGCGTGTGTGTCCTTGAGCAAGGCACTTAACCACTCATTGCTCTGCGACGACACCGGTGCCAAGCTGTATGGGTCCTAATGCCCTTCCCTTGGACAACATCGGTTGCGTGGAGAGGGGAGACTGGCAGCTTGGGCAACTGCCAGTCTTCCATAAAAAACCCTTACCCAGGCTTGCGCTCTGGAAACTTTCCAAGGCGCAAATCCATGGTCTATCGAGACTAACGAAGGCCTGCCCTCCTCCCCTACTAAATCTGGAGTAATGAAAGCATTTTGAGCAGCACACCACAGGTTTTATTGACTTTGGATGCAGCGTAATGCAGATTCATCATATTGATACCTATATTACAAGAGTTGAATGCAGAGTGAGAAATTATGTTAGCTTCAATTTTGATGATATGACTGAACATTTCAAGGGGAATCTAATGAGATGGATAAAGCAAAATTAACTGGAACACAGTGGAGGATGGAACATGTGCATTGGAACTTTGGGGGAGTATGAGTTATGGAGACTGCATGAAGACTATTCAAAATATGAATAGATAAATGTATATCTGGTAATTTTTGCAGGCTATCCTTTTCTCTTTTCTTTTTTTCTGTATGGTCAGACATAAGTCATAAAACATGAACAACACACACCATATACCCTTTGTTTCACTTATCACCCCACCCCACCAACTTCTCTGCTACTTAGACTAACTTTATTTTTCATTTCTGTGGAAGGGTCTCGGAATGATGCTGTTTAACCTGCTGAATGTATCCAGCATTTCCTATTTTCATAATACCTCAATATTTTGAAAATATAGCTTTTGCAATTAATTACATTATATTTAACCATTAATACCTTATTTCACTTTTCATCAATACCTTATTTTGTATTTTCCATCCATTGCTCCCCCTGTGTTTTCCATTCCCTGCATTTCTGCTTGGGTTAGAGGTCATTTCTGTTCTCATGATCTCCTGACCCTTTGCAGATATTGAGCTAATATTCCTCATCTGACCTCCCCGGGTAACTGAACCTCAGCCCAGAGAATGAGTCTGGGATTTTAATCATCTCCTCTCTCTATATGCAATGAGAATTGTAGAGAGATTAATACCCAGCATAAAACGATTGCAATACCATCTGGATTATGCCATTGGTAATGGTCCCACTAATGATAAAACCTAGGGACTATTAAAGTTGTGATATCAGAATCAGTTTTATTATCACTGGTATGTGCTGTGATATTTGTTAACTTAGCAGCAGCAGCAGCAGTCCAATACAATAAGTGATAAAATAGAATGAAAATAATAATTAATTAAGATATGAACAGAGACTGAGGGAATCTCCTGCAGAACAGCAGAACCATGAGGAGCTGTGGCTTGAACCAACTAGGATTCATCCTTCAAGTTTACTTTTCTCAAAACTCCATTGGAGTTGAGGAACAGGAGTACTCCCCCTATCTACTCTCCAGCCAAAAGTTCACTCTAGGGTCAAATACTTACTCAATCCAGCCTCCTACAATACCATTAAAGGTATATCCCCTCCCTTATCAGACCGTAAATTACATTCGCATTACAGTCGTGAACAAGCAGAACTTGCGGAGAGGAAAAGCATGACTGAGTAAAGCCACTAACTGTTCTACAATCATTACCAATATTGGACAGAATGTAATGGAGCAGATGGTGCTATCCCAACTATAGTCCTACTCTTAATTTCAGGCACCTCCAAGCACAGTTCACAGGGTCAGGCGGAGACCACTCTGTTTATTTGAAATCACCACAGTGAGCAATTGTGAGGGATCAAACAGTGAAATGTTTAAATAAGAGGATTGCAAGTATTCTTTCCCTGGTTTCGAGCTATTGATCCCCAACACTGGCAGCTCCTCACATCATTCTGGAAGGCAGCATATTATTTCTTGTCTCCAGTCCTATCGGTGATCCCAATTTGGCTTGAGAAGAAAAACTACATATCCATGGGAGAGGCAATCCATAACAGGGGTGCATAAAAAAAAGCTATTATTTTAAATCAGGACAGCGATCGAGATTTTAAAGGTAGAGTTTTGTGGCAGTTTCTCTGAGTTGAGGAGCAGCCAATCAGTAAGAGGGACTCATTAGAAAGAGCCAATAAGAATAATTCAAGTTCAAGCAGAGAGACATTATCGGAATGGCCATTTTTTTTGGAGTATGCTAACCTTTAGAGTAGCTTTAGCTCATCAGGCTTTGGTGAAGTAAGTTCTCTGAAAAGCTACTCTTTCTGTTGTTACTTGTTCATTCCTCATCTGTTTGTGCATTGTTGTTTAGTGATAATGGCCCCAGGGGCAGTGTTTTGTACTGTGTGAGGGTTGTGGGAAGTCTGGGAGACCTCCAGACTCCCAGATGAACACATCTGCACCAGGTGCATTGAACTGCAGCTCTTGAGAGAACGTATAAAGGAACTGGAGCTGCAGCTGGATGACCTTCGACTCATACGGGAGAATGAGGAGGTGCTAGACAGGAGCTATAGGGAGGTATTTACCCCAGGCTGCAGGAGACAGGTAACTGGGTGACTGTCAGGAGAAGGAGGGGTAATGCAGAGTATATCTGTGGCCATTCCCCTCAATAATATGTATACAGCTATAGATACTATTGAAGGGGATAACCTATTGGGGGGCAGGGGCACAGTGACTGGGCCTCTGGCACTGAGTTTGGTGTTGGTTCAGAAGAGAAGAGAGGTGAAGAGGACTGCAGTGTTGATGGGAGATTTCTTAATCAGAGGAACAGAGACGTGTTTCTTTGGGTGCAAAAGAGACACCCTGATGTTATGTTGCCTCCCTGGTGCCTGGATCTGGGATGCCTTAGATCACCTCCATGGCATTCTCAGGGGCAAGGGTGAGCAGCCAGAAGTCTTGGTAGATAATGGCACCAATGACATAGGTAGACAAGGTGAGGAGGTCCTGAAGAAAGAATTGAGGGAGCTAGGTAGAAAGCTGAAAATATGACCTTCAGGGCAGTAATCTCTGGATTGGTGTGCGTGTCATGTCCCAGTGAAGGTAAGAATAGCACGATTTGGCTGGTGAATGCATAGCTGAGGAACTGGTGCATGGGGCAGAGGATCAGATTTCTGGATCACTGGGATCTCTTCTAGGGAAGGTATGACCTGTACAAAAGGGATGGGTTACATCTGAACCTGAAAGGGTCTAATATCCTTGGGGCTGGTTGGCTAGAGTTGTTCAGATGGGTTTATACAAATTTGGTAAGGGGATGGGAACTAGAGTGATAGTGCTGAGGTAGTTGGTTTACAAACAGAGGCAATGTGTATTGAGACGCCTACCAAGGAGAGACTGATGACTGGGCAAAAAAGCAGTCAACAAGATGAGTTGCAATGTAAAAGGCAGACAAAATTGAAAAGGGTGAATACAGGACTGAAGGTGTTATATTTGAACGTGTGCAGTATACAGAATAAGGTTGATGAACTTGTAGCACAGTTACAGATCGACAAATATGATGTTTCAGGCATCACTGAATCATGGCTGAAAGAAGATTATAGAAGGGAGCTTAATGTCCAAGGATACACATTGTATTGAAAGGACAGGTAGGAAAATAGAGGGATTGACGTGGCTCTGCTGGTAAAATATGAAATTAAGTCATTGGAAAGAGGTGACATACAGTCAGATGTGCTGAATCATTGATGAAATTGTGGAATTTGTTGCCAAACACAGCTGTGGAGGCCAAATTTTTATGTATATTTAGGGCAGGGTTTGATAGACTTTTGATTGGTTGGGCATGAAGAGGTATGGGGAGAAGGCAGAAGATTGGGGCTGAGAGGAAAAATGGATCAGCCATGATGATATGGTGGAGCAGACCCGATGGGCCAAATGGCCTCATTCTGCTGCTATATTTTATGGTCTTATGGACAAGCAAAGGCTCCACCTCTTCCAGGCCCAAGTGGCAAAAGTTGCTCCTGATCTTTTCCTATCAGTGGAGTTCAGCTGAAGTCCAGCACAAAATCCAAATAACCAAAGCCCCTGCAGTTTTACAGGAACATTTTTTTTAGAGTTTGAATCAGAATCGGGTTCACCAGCATGTGTCATGAAATTTGTTAACTTAGCAGCAGCAGTTCAATGCAATACAAGATTATATAGAAAGAGAAAAAAATTAATTACAGTGAAGTATATAGATGCACATTGAATAGATTAATAATAGTGCAAAACAGAAATAATATATCGTAGCGATGTGCTACACACAGCGCTGAAATAATGACACGCAGTCGGTAAGTTGTTTTGAGACTAGTTTATTCAAACTTCGCGGTGCTGGCATTTAAATCTCCAGCGCCCGCCCTCTCCGGGCAGAAATGAAGTCAGAGGTGCATTACCAAAGTCTCCCCCCGCGCGCTGGCTATTTGTGAGCCGGTTCGCCTGTGCAGAAAGTGGGTCACCACATAACCCCCCCCCCCCCCCAGAACCAGCAATACACCCCCAATGTTCACAGTCTGGATCAGCCTCTGTTTGGGAGGTCTGCCTCTGCGCCGCGGTGCCTGAACCTCGACCGGCTGCACCAAGTCCACATGGGCTGGTTTGAGTCGGTCCACCGTGAAAACCTCCTCTTACCCCCCAATGTCCAGAACATACGTGGACCCATTGTTGTTGATCACCTTGAACGGCCCCTCGTACGGCCGCTGTAGCGGCGCCCGGTGTCCGCCCCTTCATAGAAAAACAAACTTACAGTTTTGCAGGTCTTTGGGTACATGGGTCGGGGTCCGTCCGTGCTGTGAAGTTGGTACGGGGGCCAGGTTGCCAGAAGTACCGGAAATGCAGGATTGCCAGATACAGTGCCAACAGCTCCCAGTCGAAAGCACTGTACTTGAGTTCGGGTGGTCGTAGGTGCTTGCTGAAGAACGCCAGGGGTTGCCAGCGCCCCTCGATGAGTTGCTCCAGCACCCCACCGACTGCTGTGTCGGATGCGTCCACTGTGAGTGCGGTCGGAACGTCCGTTCTGGGGTGCACCAGCATCGCGGCAACTGCCAAGGCTTCCTTGGCTTTAACGAAAGTGGCCGCGGCCTCCTCGTCCCAAGTAATGTCCTTGCCTTTACCCGACATCAGGGTGTACAAAGGGCGCATGATACGGGCTGCTGAGGGGAGGAAACGGTGGTAGAAGTTCACCATACCAACAAACTCCTGCAGGCCTTTGACCGTGTTGGGTCGGGCAAAGTGGCGGATCGCGTCTACCTTGGCAGGCAGAGGTGTTGCCCCGTCTTTGGTAATCCTGTGGCCCAGGAAGTCGATGGTATTGAGACTGAACTGGCATTTGGCCGGGTTGATCGTGAGGCCGAAATCACTCAGGCGGGAGTAGAGCTGGCGGAGGTGGGACAGATGCTCCTGGTGACTACTGCTGTCTACAAGGAAGTCATCCAAATAGATGAACGCAAAGTCCAGGTCGCGTCCCACCGCGTCCATTAGCCGCTGGAACATCTGTGCGGCATTCTTCAGGCCGAACGGCATTCGGAGGAACTCGAACAGGCCGAACGGGGTGATGAGTGCTTAATTGGGGATGTCTTCAGGGTGCACCGGGATTTGATAGTATCCCCGGACGAGGTCTACTTTTGAAAAGATTCTTGCCCCGTGCATGTTTGCTGCAAAGTCCTGTATGTGCGGCACGGGGTAGCGGTCTGGAGTGGTAGCCTCGTTCAGTCTGCGGTAGTCGCTGCATGGCCTCCAACCCCCGGCTGCTTTGGGCACCATGTGCAGGGGGGAGGCCCATGGGCTGTTGGACCTCCGTACAATCCCCAATTCCTCTATCCTCTTGAACTCCTCCTTCGCCAGGCGGAGCTTTTCCGGGGGGAGCCTTCGTGCACGGGCGTGGAGGGCTGGTCCCTGGGTCGGAATGTGGTGCTGTACCCTGTGTCTGGGCATGGCTGCCGTGAACTGCGGTGCCAGAATCGATGGGAAATCCACCAGGATTCTGGTGAATTCGTTGTCCGACAGTGTGATGGAGTCCAGGTGTGGGGCCGGCAACTTGGCTTCACCCAGGGAGAATGTCTGGAAAGTCTCGGCATGTACCAGTCTTTTCCCTTGCAAGTCGACCAGCAGGCTATGAGCTCGCAAGAAGTCCGCCCCCAGGAGTGGTTGGGCCATGACGGCCAGTGTGAAGTCCCACGTGAACCGGCTGGCGCCAAACTGCAGCTGTACTGTGCGGGTGCCATAGGTCCGTATCGTGCTGCCGTTTACAGCCCTCAGGGTGGGTCCTGGCTTCCTGTTGCGGTTGTCATACCCCATCGGGGGCAAGACGCTGATCTCCACTCCGGTGTCAACCAAGAAGCGGCGTCCTGACTGTTTGTCCCAGACGTACAAGAGGCTGTCCTGGTGGCCAGCCGCCATAGTCATTAGCGGCAGCTGGCCCTGGCCCTGGCCCTGGCCCTGGCCCTTGCAGGGCGGGCGACAACGACAGGCTTTTGTGCCCCACCGCTGGTGGTAGAAACACCACTGTTCACTGGCCTCCTCACTCCTGCCTCTGTGCTGTGTGCGCCCCCCTGCCGGGACTGGTCTGGTCTGCTGTTGGGCGCGTGGCCTGGTAATCTGACCGACAGGCGCCACGCTCTCCCTCTTGGCTTTCCACAGCACGTCTGCCTGGGCCACCACCTTCCGGGGGTCACTGAAATCTGCGTCGGTCAGCAGCAGATGTATGTCCTCGGGCAGTTGCTCCAGGAACGCTTGCTCGAACATGAGGCAGGGCTTGTGTCCGTCAGCCAGGGACAGCATCTCGTTCATCAATGCTGATGGCAGTCTGTCTCCCAAACTGTCCAGGTGAAGCAGGCGGGCACCCCACTCACGCCATGAGAGGCCAAAGATCCCAATGAGCAGCGCTTTGAATGCTTAATATTTGCCTTCTTCCGGGGGCGACTGTATGAAATCCGCAACCTGGGCAGTTGTCTCCTGGTCAAGGGCGCTCACCACGTGGTAGTAACGCGTGGAATCAGAGGATATCTGCCGAATCTGGAACTGGGCTTCTGCTTGGCTAAACCACACGCGTGGTCGCAGCGTCCAGAAAGTCGGCAGTTTTAGCGAAACTGCGTGAACAGATGAAGAGTCGGTCATCTTTGGTCCAAATCCCATTTGGACCATTGGGGTCACCAATGTAGCGATGTGCTACACACAGCGCTGAAATAACGACACGCAGTCGGTAAGTCGTTTCGAGACTAGTTTATTCAAACTTCGCGGTGCTGGCATTTAAATCCCTAGCGCCCGCCCTCTCCGGGCGGAAATGAGATCAGAGGTGCATTACCAAAGTCTCCCCCCCACGCGCTGGCTATTTGTGAGCCGGTTCGCCTGCGCAGAAAGTGGGTTGCCACAATATATTAAAAAAAGTGAGGCACTGATTGTAGTTTTGATGTCTATTTAGGAATCAGATGGCAGAGGGGGAGAAGCTGTTCCTGAATCACTGAGTGTGTGGCTTTAGGCTTCTGTACCTCTTTCGCGACAATGAGAAGAGGGGAGGTCCTGGGTGATGGGGGTCCTTAATAAAGGATGTCGTCTTTCTGAGGCACCACCTCTTGAAGATATCTTGGACACTACGGAGGCTAGTACCCAAGATGGAGCAAAATAATTTTACAACTTTCTGTAGCTTCTTGGTCCTCCCCCTCCTTCCGCCACCCACCACCCCCACATACCAGACAGTGATGCCGCCTGTCAGAATGCTCTCCACTGTAATCGATAGAAGTTTTTGAGTGTTTTAGTTGACGAACCAAATCTCTTCAACCTCGTAATGAAATATAGTCGCTGTCTTGCCTTCTTTATAGCTGCATTGATATGTTGGGACCAGGTTAGATCCTCAGAGATCGTGATGGCCAGGAACTTAAAATTGCTCTCTCTCCACTTCTGATTCCTCTATGAGAATTGGCTTGTGTTCCCTCGTCTTACTCTTCCTGAAGTCCATAATCATCTCTTTCAACTTACTGACATTGAGTGCAAGGTTGTTGCTGTGACACCACTCAACTAGCTGGCATGTCTCATGACTGTATGCCTTGTCATCTCCATCTGAGATTCTACCAACAATGGTTGTATCATCAGCAAATTTATAGCTGGTATATGGGCTATACCTAGTCACATAGTCATGCGTACAGAGGGAGTAAAGCAGTGGCTAAGTACTCAACGATGAGGTGTGCCACTGTTGATAGTCAGTGAGGAGGAGATGTTATCACCAATCTGCTCAGATTGTGGTCTTCCTGTTTGGAAGTCGAGGATCCATTTGCAGAGGGAGGTACAGAAGCCCAGGTTCCGTTTCTTATTGATCAGGACTGTGGGTATGGCAGTATTTGATGCACTATCAATAACTCTCTGAGACGTGAGGCAAGATATCAGCTTTTATTGACTGGAAGAAAGAACAAGCAGCAATTGACCACCATGCTACATCCTGGAGACTGAGGGCAGGGCTCAGGCCCCAATCGCCTTTATACTGGGGTCTGTGGGAGGAGCCACAGTCAGTGGGAGGAGCCACAGGAGCAGTCAGCGGGTGGGGGGGGGGGGGCGTGTCCAGACAGGTATATGTAGTTCACCACAGTATTAAACGCTGATCTATGGTCAACGGACAGCATCCTGACATAGGCGTTTAAATTGTCCAGGTGCAGCACATTCTTTTTACAAGAATAATGTATTTTTTATACATTGCTCCTGTACTATATTTATACCAAACATGGTTTCAGTTCAACTATCACTGAACTAGCACGGAGTTAGTGTGACATTTTTGTCCTCTATTACCTTGGTTTATTTGTTTATCCTTCGCCCTTTAGTTACAAATCCATCTTGAAGCAACCAAGCACTTGCAGACAGTTTATGTTGTACATAGTCAAGTACCTTCCTCACAATGGCACAGGTAGAACAAAGTGGAAGAACAATTCCTTCCCCCACTCTCATTACTTGTGTAATGATTGATCCTTTGCAATTATCCTACCAATTTACAATAAATCAATCAGCCTTGTCATCTCCTTTATTTAGTCTTCATACATTCCTGTTCACATTTCCATTTTGATACTTCTTATGAGTTGCGAATAGGTCGTTCAGCCAATGCCTGCTCTCAGAATTGTCCTGTCCATTTTCCAGTTTCCTATTTATTTCCCCGAAACAGTTTCTCTTACACATACACATTAACAGCCTCTTCACTCTCACCAGTCATCTTCACAAGGGGTTATTTATAATCACCAATTACCCTACCAATACCCTGTGGGGCAGGTTGATAGATAAGCATGGTAAAGATAGATTTCTAATCTGTAATAGAACCAGGGGTTCTGGAGACAAGGCAGGAAAATGGATTTGAGGGAAGTTGCATTGGCCAGGATTTTACTAAATGGTGGAGCAAGCTCGTGGGGAGAAACAGCCTCCTCCCTATTTCTTAGTAACACACAAAATGCTGGCAGAATGCAGCAGGTCTGGCAGCATCTATGGAAATGAATAAGCAGTCAACGTTTCAGGCCGAGACCCTTCACCAGGACTGAGAATGAAGGAGGAAGATCCCAGAACAGAACAGTGGGGGAGGGAGGAGGGGTAAGAGGCGAGCTGGAGGGTGATAGGTGAAGCCAGGTGGATGGGGGAACCAGGAGGAAGTGATAGGCAAGTGAAAAAAAGGTAAAAGGTCAGATTGGGGAATAGACAAAAGGGTGGAATTTTTTTTATTCCTTTTATGGTCTTCTGCTCTAAAACTTTCATGGCCATGTGTGTCCTTGATGTTGGTTTCTAACAATGCCATTTCTTCCAATACTGCCTCTGTTCTGATTCATTTCTAGTTGCAAGCAATTGGCAATGTTATAGTTTAGACTAATGATTGGTTTATTTTTATTTTCTCTTTTTTTTCATTGTCTTCCTTGTTTGATGCAAGTTGTTCTAGCTGAACATGTACAGGAAATATACATTTAAAAAATCCAAAACATTTTTTCCTGTTTGCACCACCACTAATCAGTCAATATTAATTCCCTGTTTATCTGTTTTCACTAAAAGGCTCAGTGGACTTTCTCCATTCCTCGGGGAAGACGATAATGAAACCCTAAATAACATTCTTGCCTGTAAGTGGGACTTGGATGATGAAGAATTTGAAAACGTTTCTGAAGATGCCAAAGAATTCATATCAAAACTTCTCATCAAAGAAAAGGGGTAGGTTATCAGTTAAATTTTCCTAATGCATCTTACAATCAATCAGCTGTTGGTTTTTGCAGTGTTGACCTCTGCTGGTCTTTTGAAATAGTACTCTGCAATGACTTCTTTCACTGGGACACCAAAGAAATAGAAAACGCCCTCGAAGTGGATGAAAAATTAAGAAATTTAAGTCAAGTATCAGAGCAGATTTTAATGGAAGGAGTAAATAAAAATGAAATGAAAGATTAATGCTCAGAAAGATAAGATCAGAATCAGGTTTATTATCACTGTCCTATCTGAAGGAAAATTTGCTGTTAATTAGTTAATATTAGAGATATCTTGAGAACAGGCCCTTCCGGCCCACCAAGCAGTGCGACCTAGTAACCCATCAATATCACCCTAGCCTGCTGACAGGGTAGTCTACAATGACTAAATGACTTACTAACCAGGATGTGTTTGGTCTCTGGAAAAAAACTGGAGCACCTGGGGGAGAACCTATGCATACACGGGAAGAATGTACAAACTTTCAAACAGAGGATGTCGGAACTGAAATCTGAATTCCAACCCCGCGAGCTGTAATAGCATTGTGCTACCCGCTACACTACTGTGGCATCCTTTACAGCAGCAGTACAGTGCTAGGACATAAAATTACAATAAATCACAAAATAAATAGTGCAAACAAAGGAATAATGAGCCGGTGTTCTTGGATTTGTGAGCCATTCAGAAATCTGATGGAGTATAAGAAACTGTTGCTGAATCATTGCATATGTTACTTAAAAAAAGAAAATATCTGGTTACCACCACGTCGTTAAATAGAGCCGAGCACAGGGACTTGTGGAAAGGTATGACCAGCAACAAGCTGGTTGAGAGAATCACCAAAGTGTAAAGATTCAAGAATAAAGTTATAAGGGAAAGATTTGATAACAGATGCATAAAGGAGAAGTAAGCAAGACAATTGCAGTGTAGGAATGGAAACTGCTCAAAAATCTTCCAAGTCCTCTATATGAAAGTACATGAAAAAGCATATGAAGAAGATAAAAAAAGCTCTGGACTCACAATGTCAAGAATGACTTGTCATTCTAAGGAATAGTTAAAGCTGCCAAGCTGTTTCAGTATCTACAATGGACTGAATTTCTTTCCCCACCTCATTGCTGCTGAGCAGTCAGTAGGAGATAACTTATATCTTTTTCATTTTGGTTAGTTTTAAATATCCCTAAGCTGGAAACATATAATTAAAAGCTGTTACTGTTCTAATGTAAATTTAGTTTCAGGATTAATTTATGTTTAAAGAATTAAAGCATGGTGTTTAATTTTTTTTAGAAAATCTGATGAATTGTCTAATGTTCTGGCAGAATTTTAAGTATATTGCACCTATAACAACTCCAGTGATGTCAAGTTTGTACCAATGCTGTGACTCTGTTATACGTTGTACCATCAAATCTACTGTGTATCAACTGCTGTCATCTTACTTTTATTTTCCTTCAGCTGGAGGATAAGTGCAAATGAGGCTCTTAAGCACCCCTGGTTGTCAGACCAAAATCTTCACCACAAGCTTGGTTACAAGGTCCCTGTCTTGTTTATAAGTATTATGAAAGCAGTATACGTATACCTGTACATTGGCTTTGTCTTGCTGCTCATGCCCTTGTACCTTAAAGGTCAGACTGATGTACATGAGCAATAAACATTTATGAAAATACAGAAATACTTTTAATTAGTTTCTGTATTTCATAAACCTGGGCCTTGGTGCATAAGAAAATATACTCAGTATTGTTTGATTAATACAAACAAAGTCATGTCACTTTTAACATTTTGCCTCTTTTCAGCTTGTACTGAATGCATGGTGATCTGCATGAGTGATAGATGAGGATGTCATTCAGGACACTCAAAAATAAAATAGCAAAAACAGTCTAATATTACCGTCAAGGGCCATTAGCTGCTTGATACCCGCATGCAGCTCGACATGATAATTATAAATGATACATTATCATTGCTGTTTCCGTCTTTCAACAGAGCAGGTTTTACTCTGCTTCATATTACAGGTCATCCATGTTTACAAAATTACACTATCATCTTTGACCTTTAACATGGAAGAGTCCTGTGCTGTTGAAAATTGCATGTTGCACCAGTTTAAACATTTTACATATAGGTGCAGAATTTTCTTTTTGAATTCTAGTTTATAACCTTCAAATGAAGTTACTTCAATGTGAACATTTTAAATCACATGAAGATTTTCTACTTCTTGCAAGAAAAATTCAATGATTTAAATATGATATAGAGCTTCATTTATACTGTGGCTTGCTATGATTTTTCCACAATTGCTACTTGCATGATATTTACAAAGCTTATGCATGGGGCACACTGTACAATTTGCTGA
Organism: Hemitrygon akajei; assembly: GCF_048418815.1. Classification (NCBI taxonomy): domain Eukaryota; kingdom Metazoa; phylum Chordata; class Chondrichthyes; order Myliobatiformes; family Dasyatidae; genus Hemitrygon; species Hemitrygon akajei. Next base: position 40,906,801 of record NC_133143.1, on the reverse strand, counting down.
TTGCTTAGTCCACATTCCTTCATAGCCTAAAAATTATTTTATAGTGTGCATATTTTGCATGTTAATTTCAGAATGGTATTAATCCTAAATTAACATATTTTTTGTTTGTGTATCTGAATTGCTATTTGCAAACAAAAATATATTCTACTCCATAAAATATACATATTCCATTTGCAATCCGACTTCTCTCCCATTCCTTCACCCCTGTGGTGATCATTACAATTTACTGCAACATTTGGTTAATAGTTTGTTCATCATTAGATATCCCATTAGGTGGGATATCTTGCTCCTCTCCTACAAGAGAACAAATAGGAATCTTATCAGTCTTCTCAGTTTAAATACTAACTGTAGAACTTGTGACATCAGTGGATTGACCTGCCGTCGGTAAAGGAGACGTGATAACTGATGCACCATCAATAACTCTCTGAGACGTGAGGCGAGATATCAGCTTTTATTGACTGGAAGAAAGAACAAGCAGCAATTGACTACCATGCTACATCCTGGAGACTGAGGGCAGGGCTCAGGCCTCAATCGCCTTTATACCAGGGTCAGTGGGAGGAGCCACAGGAGCAGTCAGCCGGGGTGGGGGGGGGGGGGGGGCGTGTCCAGACAGGCATGTGTAGTTCACCACAATAACCGATAGTCAGAATGCAGTAGTTTTTTCAATGACAGCTCTTAGAAACACAGGCAAAGGTAGAAACAGATGCAACCAATGCACAGCTTGAATCATGAACGAGGGTGTTTTCATCTGAAAGAGGATGGGCATCCCATTTCAGGCCCAGTCCAAAAATCTGGACTGCCCTGAATAATACATGTTTTGTGCTGACTCCAATGTCAACTCAGATGTTGTTGAAGAGATTTCTGCATGGATCTACCAAAAAGCATGCTTTAAATAATTTCTTGGTGAGTGTGGATTCAGAGGATCAAGGGAAAATCGAGATCACTGCCAGTCCACATTGAACCCCATTCTAATTTCCTTCACCCATGTTGCACATCTATGACCCTCTGCCAGCAATGCTGAGGCCCCAGATTCACAGCAATGTGCTGACAGCTGCTTATGTATTGTCTGAAACTCAGCAGTGCTGTGTCAGTGAAGCCAAAATCTGAAATTGGTTGCACTTTGGGCCTGGTTATCCCAAAGCCGGGATAATCGTCGGTGCTGACTTTGTGCTAGCAACCCATCAAGAACACATCAATTTTCAAAATTGTACTCTCTTTATCAGCAAACAATTCACTCAACTTCACTTACCTCATCATTCCCATAACCAATAGGCTCAGTTTCAAGGACTCTTCATCTCATGCTCTTGATATTTATTGCTTAATTATTTATTATTTCTTTCTTTTTGTATTTTCACTGTTTTTTTGTCTTTTGCACACTGATTGAACATCCAGTTGGTGGAGTCTTTTGTTAATTCTATTATGATTATTAATCTATTATGGGTTTATTGAGTATGTCAACAAGAAAATGAATCTCAGGGTTGTATATGCAGACATATATGTACCTTGATAATAAATTTTACTTTTCAACTTTTTTGAACATTTGAAAATTCAGCTCATATTGACATGATTACATTCGAGTGTGTTATTACTGGGACTAGAATAGAATGGCAGTGTTAATAAAAAAGAGTATTGGTAAATCAGAATTTTCTAATTCACCTGTGCACCAAGAAATGGAAGTTCCGGAGAAGTGTTCTGTGTACATTTATTTTCAAAAAAAAAATCAATATTAAGAAGATCATCTTTTAGTTAAATTATCTATTGGGTGCAATAGGTAATCTACAAATTGAAAGAAAAGCTGAAATCACATTACAAATTAATTTGTGTCTGTAATTCAGAAATTATGGTGCTGGGTATCTTGTTGTTTATTGTCTACGGTATATTAATGTGGTAAACTGGGCCAGAAAATTTGTGGATGATACCAGGATTGTGGGTATAGTGGACAGTGAGGAATACTATCAATGTTATCTGGACTAGCTGGGAAAATGTGCTGTAAAATAGCAGATGGAATTTCAGGTGGCCAAGTATGAGGGAGGAATTTAATGCAGACGAGTGTGAGGCGTATAAGGTCATAAAGGGAGCATTTAGCACATTGGCCTTTATAAATCAGAGCGCTGAGTACAGGAGTTGAGATGTTATGTTGAAGTTTTGTAAGATGTTGGTGCAGTCAAAGTTGGAGTATTGTCTGTAGTTTGTGTCACCAAGCTATAGAACAGATAGCAATATGCTTGAAACAGTGCAGAGGAAATTTACAAGAATGTTGCTGGGACTCGAGAGCCTGATTTATAGGGAAAGGTCAAATAGATTAGGACATTATTCACAGGAGTGAAGGAGAATGAGGAGAGATCTTATAGAGGTATTCCAAATTGTAGGGGGTATAGGAAGGGTTCATACATACAGGCCTTTACCCTTGTGGTTGGGCAGGACTAGAACGAGAGGTCATTGGTTAATTGTGGAAGGTGAAACATCTAAGGGAAGCCTGAAGGGGAACTTCTTCACTCAGAGGGTGGATCAAGAGCTAACAGGGGTGATGGATGCAGATTCACTTGCAACATTTAATAAAATTTGAATAGGTACAGGATGAGAAGGATATGAAGGTCTGTGGTACAGGTGCAGGTAGATAGGACTAGGCAGAAAAACAGCTTAGAATGGACTGGTTAGGACAAAGGGCCTGTTTCTGTACCATAGTGCTCTATGACTCTAAATATTGAGATTGATGGAGCATGCTTTAAATATTACTTTATCAGTACCTACTATACTGTACGAGGTATGACTTGCATTATGAAATGAATGACAAATATTTCAATCTTTTGCTTACTAAATGGAGCATGTATTTTACTATGATATTGTAGAATAATACGTTATTCCTCTCATTGAATTGCCCCTGATTTTCCATTCAGTGAGATCAATGATGATTTTTTTACCTCCCAGCCACTCTCCCCCTTATCTCTTGATTCCCATAATAACCAAATATCTATTGATTTGATTATAATGCGTTCCCCACCTTCTTCCACTTATTCCATTCTCTTCTGTCCTCTCCTATCAGATTCTATCTTCTTAAGCCCTACACATCTTCTGCCTTTCACTCCCAGTTTCTCACATCATCATCTCTGCCTTCCCCTCTCCCTACCACCTTATTCTGCTTTCTGCCCCCTTCCCTTCCAGTCCTGATAGAGGTTCTAAGCCCGAAACACTGACGGTCTATTTCCCTACATAGACACAGCATGATCTGCTGAATTCCTCCAGCATTTTGTCCGTTGAACTATTGACTTGCGATGTACTGTATGTGGCCCAGAATTTTCTTTGAAGTGAAACCATTCCAATGGAAGCTGTTTCCACATGTCAAGACTCTCCTCTCATATTTCATTAGGCTTTCAGATCTTTCCCGTAACTGTGAGGTCTTTCCTAGCTCATTGTTGAATGCTGAATGACAGCCAGTGGAATGGCAGCAGCACCTTCCCTCAGTCTGTAAGTTAGACCAAGATATATGAGATCAAATCCTGACATGGAGGCCTGGATATTTATTCAAGGTGGGAAGAGAGTGGGGAGAAGGGTTTTCAATGATTTAATCTCGAAGTATAGGTTTTCTGGAATTCTAAAGAGACTACTGATTATACCTCAACTTTTTTCAACAGGTTTCCTGGTAGCCAACCATATTAGCAGGGTAACAGGAAAGTGGCTATGCAGATCTAAATGTATTAGTCTAACATCTGTTCTGGAGAAGTTGGTGAATTCTATAAATAGGGACAAAGTGATTGAGCACTCAGGGAAATTTGAGCTGATGAGGAGAGTGAACATAAAGTTTAGTCATACCTGTGTAACATAATTGAATTTTTGAGAAAGTAACTAAAGCATTAGGGAAACAGCAATGTCAATATATGTTTAAATGGACCAATAAGGTTTCACATTAAAATAATCAGTTTAAAATTAAAGTTTATGGAATTAAAATTAGTTGATCTGTTAAGGAGAACAGTTTGGTGGTAGCAGAGAATTAAGGTGATTGACATATATTCAGTTTACAATGAGGTGATTAATGATGTCACAAAAGGAACAAAACATCTGTTTATAGATAATAATGGTCATAATAATGCAATAAAAAACAGATACCCAAATTTGTTATGACACAGTGTTGCTTAGGTTGTGTATGTAGTGTAAATAGGAGTACAAGTCTCAAATTGACACTGATAGAATAAGAGGTGAGAATAAACTGTGGCAAATGGATTTAAAAACAGTTAAGTTTGGAGTATAATTTTGAATGCAATACAAAAGATTGCTCTGAATATTTTTAAACGGAGGTACAGCTTGTAATAATGAATGTTCCATGGAGATTTAAAGCTTTTCCATAAAGTATTGCGGTTAAAACAAAAGTAACATTTTAAAAAGTGGAACTGGTTAGCCTTTATAACTAGAAGACTACAATGGAAAGATGGAGTGATTAGGGAACAGGAGGCAATGTGAGTAAATTTCGACCCAATTATGCAATACCCTCACTATAGTGCACCTGTACCCTAGGGAGAATATAGTGGCCTTGAAGGAATGCAGTGCAAAGTTTTCCAAATGCCATGGGTCAGATTATAATCAGAAATTTTAAAATCTAGGCTTGGGACATTAAGGGTTTAGGAATGATTTGATTCGTGTTTTCAGAATTTTGAAAAGGCTTGATGGTGGAGACAGAGCAAAACGTTTTCAACAGGTATGGTTCAAACTGAGAAACAGGACAATTAGGCCAGAAGAAATACTTCAATATATAATGGATAAGAATAGCATGAAACTCTCCCTCAAAAACAGTAGGCATTAGCTCAATTTATCATCTTAAACCTGTGATTAATAGGTTAGTGCAGGAAGGTACAGTATATGAAAAAATAGTAGGTCCAGGGATTTGGATCACGATCTGTCATACTTTCACTGAGTAGGGGCATAGACTCAGCAAGTCTCCGTGCTCCAAAATTCCCATGTCAGAGAACAAGATTGCTTCTGAAAGTTGGTTTATTTTAACAGAAAATTAAAGTATCAACAAGCTACACATGAAACATTCAATCCCCTGTTGCAATGTAATTATATCATAGCAACCAGCTCAAGTCTAGCGGGTGGTGGGGATGAGGACTGAAAATAATCTTAAAATGTTAGCTGTTTGCGTCTGAATTAAAATGTCCATAAACTCCCCAGTGTCATGATAGACCCAATGTAAACCGATAACTGCGGTTCTGGTTCACCTCACGTTGTTGAAACCTTAGTCAAATTACAGACTGAAAATTATGCTACAAAAATGGCTTTGATTTACAGTTGTGGAACAAGTTTGCAAAGAAGGTTTTGCATTTCAGCATCTTGATTGTAGTGTTCCACAAAGCATTGGCTGAGGATTGTTAAACATAGTTTGAAATTCTTAAAAATGACAGCAGTTAATCATGTGAAATGTCCTTGCGTGCTTACATTGTTTAACTTGGTTTCTGATTTTTTTTCTTCATCTGCTATTTCTATTTTCAAGCACTTTCATTTGTTATTTCTGAACAGAAATGTAAAATACAGTAACTGCCCCATACAAATAATCTTAGTGCTTCCAGCCTGCAAATGGATGCTTGGAGCTGAGCATGGGTTTGTACGATGGATTATTATGAAATTTTTTAATGATATACTATATTCTGATATTCATGTAGATTGGATACTCTGCCTTTTTGACAGCTGGTATTTGTTTGCTCTCTCTTTCTCTCCCTCACTCTTATTTGTTATCTTCCTCATAAAACGATGTTTGAATCATTGTCATCTCTCTGTCTCTTGCATTTTATTCTCTGTTACCATTCGCAGGCTGCTTACACAGGCACATCAGCACCGGGCACAGTTTCTAAGCTGTGAGGGGAATGGTACTTGGAAAATCTCAGCAGAAGTTCAAAAAGGAAACACAAAGAGCAGCAAAAATCCTCATGTTATAAGTGCCTTCCAATTTCAGCCATACATCTGCCTCTGTCAGTTTTTCCACTAAATGTAGCAATTCCAGTAAAGATAGGAACACTTCAAGAAGAGAATGCATAAATACTCCTAAAAAGAACAGTAATGAATGGAAAATGGCAGCAGAATGGAACCATCTGGTTGCTTTCCCAAAGACCTCGCTGAATAGTTAGGTTGTGCTGCATATTTACACAATTCTCTTCAAAACACTACCAATATTTAAATGGATTAGAATACTAAATAACCATGAGTCAGAAATGTATTGCAACATTGAAATAACTTCATTCATCGAATAACAACTTCCCTAGAATTATATCCCGTCCCCAACTGCTGCAATTTCACTGAAAGTGCAATGGAAACCAAAATTGTTAATACGTATTTTAGCTACCGCTTTAGCTTTGGTAGAAAAGTGAGGAAAAGCTGGAGGGGGAAACTGCAAACATGCAGTGTCTTCTTAGTTTCTCCACCCTACCCATACAATTCCTATGCCTTGTGGATCACAAGAATATTCCAAGCCATAGCCCTTGCCGAGCTTCTTGTTGAAGTGTGAATACGAAAATGAATTTGCTTCTGTGGCTAGCGCACTCTAGTTGACATCCTAGCCATGGCTGGAGACGTCAGTTATGCATGTACTTAATGCACATAATGTTCTTGTGCTTAAATTTCATGCTCTGATTCAAGTGCTATAAATCGCCAAAGAGGCCTCACAGTGACTTGATGCATGAGACTATGGTTTGTTTCTGTGAATGTTACTCTTGTTTTGTAGTTTTTTTTGCTGCAATTATAAGTTTATAAATGCTATTAACGAACATTAAAATACCCATAACACCAATAAACTGAAAGATGATATTCCTCTTCTCTTTTTCGTGTAGCGCAAGAATAAGTGCAGCCCAGTGTCTAAAACAGCCCTGGCTAAATAACATTGCAGAGAAAGCTAAACAATGTAAGGTTCGTCTCAAGTCCCAGATCCTTCTTCAGAAATACATGGTGCGGCGGCTGTGGAAGGTACAACGACAGCTTGCAATAGAACTGAATGAATCATTTCCTAGTTTTAATGTTGCCCTTCCTTAAGGTGAAACCACGGACCTGAAGTATGGCCCATGTAAGCTGCTAAAAGCCAAAGTGAAAATTTTATAGGGAAAAATTTGATATCTCATCACTGGTGGTTAACCTAATGTACAATATTGACTGCCATTTGGACTCGCTCCTTAAATATGTTTCCACTGGAATATGAATAGTGGATGATACTAAAGCACATGTTAATAATGGAAGCCAGGTTGTATTCCTGCTCAGTGGGTACAGTGACTAATTGGGCGGATTCTTTTGGAATTCAGGTTGCCATTTCAAAAAGACTGATTTCCAGAAGTTTTTACTGGAGATATTGGTGATATTTTTTCCCGTTTCCCTGCATTCTGATTTTAAAAACTCCCCAGTACTTACCTGCCATGTTCCATTGGGAGGATCCACCAACACTAACAGCAGGAAGAGATTCCAATGCCTCAGGATTAGAATAACTAGTGGGGCCTGACTCTTGTACTCTAAGGCAGGAGGAGAGCTTTACCTGCCATCCGGAGTCACTGAGCTAAGGATCATGGCTCCTAACTTTAGTCATTAGATGAGGGCACAAGGTTTCCATTTTCATAATTCCTCTTGCGCCATGATGAGGTTACCCTCAGGGTGAAGGAGCAACACCTTGTATTCCATCTGGGTGGTCTAACCTGATGGCATGAATATCAACGTCTCCTTCCAGTTAAGAAAAAATCCCTTCCCCTGCCCTCCTCTTCTATTCACACTCTGGCCTCTTACCTCTTCTCACCTGAATATCACCTCCCTCTGGTGCCCCTCCTTCGTCCCTTTCTCCTATGGTCCACTCTCCTCTCCTATCAGGTTCCTTCTTCCCCAGCCCTTTTCCTTTCCCACCCACCTGGATTCCCCTATACCTTCCCCTATCCCCACTTTTTTGTTCTGGCATCTTCCTTCACCTTTCCAGTTCTAACATCAAAGTTTCATTTCCATAGATGCTGCCTGACCTGCTGAATTCCCCTAGGATTTTGTGTATGTTGCTTTATAATTCCATTGCTTAAATTTTCTTCCTTTGGGTTTTTGTATTTAGTCAAATACAAAATCTGTTTTGAACTGGTGGCCTTTTAAAATGCAATCTTTTTTTTAAAAGCAATTTTAAGAATTTCATTCATACAACTAAAAGGGCTACCTTCATGTAATTTGGTCAAAGCTGCTGAATATTATATTAAAAAGTTTATATAACTTTAAAACATTATATAAACATCACCATGTTAAACCATCACCCATGAGTACCTTGATTATAAATTAATCAAAATTTTAAAAAACTTTTTTTATTAAAATTAGGCATGATAACTTTTTTGGTAAATAGAATTAGAAATGTCATTCAAAACCTTCTAATATATGTGAATTGGCATCTTTGGAGTTGAAAGAATCCTGGTAATTTTGGAGACGTGTTCAAAGGCCTGCAAGTACAATTATCAGAAACTTCAAAAATTGATTGGTTCATTCTAAAGCTATGGCCAATTTTGTTGAAAGTCCCGGCTTCAAGTACAACATGTAAAATGTTAGTAAAACCAGTTGGAACCTCAAGTTGCACTGAAGGTAAATTGCAATGAATAAGTATTTATTTGCAGCTGTTATGATAATTTTTAAAAATTGTACCAGCAAGCAACATTAAAATTGAGCAGAAGGTAGATCCTCTGAGTGCCTCACTAAGGAGGTGGTCAATAAGAAGGAAGCTGAGGTAGAAGGCCTAGTTTAACTTCTTGTCTTATTTACATGCCTGCCATGGCTACTCTCAACTTGAAAACCCAGGAAAATCCCAGCGATCTTGAGACAAAGTGAATAGGACAGACTCACTAATATGTTCTTTTGCTCTATTTTCCTGAAGTTCATGCTAGGGATTTAGGTCATGGAAATGATCCCTAAATCCTTAGCAAATTTACCCCCTTGTTATTTTAACAAGGACAACACTGCCAATTAAGTAGTGTAAAGGTCTCAAACCTCCATATTTACCAGATATTCCTACCTCTACGAGTGTGTTGTTTTAACTTTAACCCTTCATAAGGGAATTATTATTATCATTTGTACCTGAGCCCTCCCAAAAACCTGCTGGATCATCTCACAAAATCCTTTCACTAATGTCAACACCGCGCGCAACCCCTCACATACCCACCACACACCATCTCGCTACCCTGCTCTCATTAATAAACCTTTAAATTTGTTATCACTCAGTTTCTTATATTGCTCCCAGGAGTCTGCACACTATGGTTTGTGATCCCATGAAATAATTGATGGAGCAATTTCATGTCGGAACGCCACAGATTTGTGTAGTTATATTCCCAGATGCAATTTTGACTCTGGGAGCAGCAGATTTTGCAAATGACTGTGCTTTTATTTAGCCAAATCAACATTTTCCAAAACAAAAATGTTTACTAGCATAGAAATCCAATTTATTTTAGCTAAACCATATTGAACCCTCTACCTGCAGAGACAAACAGGCGTATTGATCATATCTATGGGTCATATTTCAGTCTGAGTTACTATCTGGCTTTTGCATTGTTCACACAAATAAGTTATGTATTAACTTCATTCCAAGCCTTGCACCAATAGTAATGAAATTTGCATGTTTTATGGATAAAGCTAATAGATTTTAAATTTTCTCAGAAATATCTCAGATACATTTGAAAAACTCTCTAATATATGTTTTTCATTTTTTCTGTGCATACTATGTACTTGGATGTGTATTAAATGTAATTAGATGTTGTGAGCTCACATTTGGTGTTTAATGAAGAATTTCTTAATGTTTATTTCTCTTTTCGTTCTGTTCTCTTACTACTGCATTCCTTCTATAGCTCAGGACATGCTGACTGTACAAATGGTTTAGCCTCTTGAACAATTTTAGGTAAATTGCTTCTGGATAAGCCAGGTTCTGCAAATCTCTCCACCCAAGATGTGTTTTTCTTTCCAATGATAGCTTTTTAATCATAAATTAATTAATCAACTGAATTATACTGCTGCTTAATTCTAAACTAGTCCCGAACTTGAAGTAGTGAAATAATTTCATTTTCAGTTCAGTGAGCAAAACTGTTCTGAATTGCCCTACTATTCATTTTTTGCCAACTATCAGTGAAAAAAATCATTGCTTTTTGAACACAAGCATACACAACTGATTCTACTTAAAAATTGTTTGCCTTAAGCATGGCATAGTGTCTAACCGCCAAACAAGTGTGCGTGACTGACACTAGTTAGAACCTGTTTGGCAACAGTCTGGTGTCCCAAGTAAACAAAGGGAATCCCATCAATATTCCCAATTAGTTTTGTTCTTTATGAGTTGTCCCAAATAAGTGGCTGTTCCAATCAACCAATGGCCTAATTAACTGGAATCCACTGTATATTTTATTAGTTTAATTATGGGTAGAGTAAGAATGAATATTCAATATCATGGAAAGAATTTAAGCAAGTGTATGCAAAGAAATATGATAGCGGTTAATATAGAAAATGAATATTTCTGACACGGAAAAATCAGTGAATAAACTTTCCTTAGTAATGGAGCCCTTACACAAACTGAAGATTGGCTGTATTGGAAATGTCAGTAAATGAGCTGGTATTAATGGAGTGAGAATTAAAGATAATATTTCAGTTCAATTACTTTTCATTAGTTCTAACACTGAGCAGCTAAAGACTTTCAACACCTTCTACTTTGATTTCAGATTTTTAACATCCAAACTATTTTACGTTCTTCATACCTAGGTTGAGTAACTTCATGGAGAGTGAGGAAATGGAAAGAATGTTGGTAATTCTTCTTTCCCACCACAACCCAGCTCCATAGCTATCCAGAAACAATCACAAATTATAGCACCTTAAAGCAGATTGAAATTGTCATTCTTTATCTTCTTAATCTTCAAGCTGAACCCCAATGTGCTTTAACAACAGATTTTTTAAATAATTGCAATGATTATGGAGGAACTGAAAAGAGTGCTATCAGGTTTATAGTCTTTTAATACATGTTGAAGTAACTAGTTCCTGTCAAAGACATTTTCAGCAATGTGACATCTTTGTGCCAGAAGTGATGCATGACTCTTTTTTTACCGATGCTTCTGACAAATTCTGATGTGAGAAAGAGTAGATGGTGTTCTCATTTCATTTTTTTTGTCCCTATGTAGAAGAATTACTATGCAGTAACTGCTGCAAATCGATTGAAGAAACTCAGTGATTCTGGGGCTTTGGGCCCTGCTGAAGTATGAGCTGCCACTGACTGGACCTACTGCACCTCCCCTTTTCAGTCAGGACATCACCCACTGGATTTGCCTCAACCTTGTTGAACCACATTTAGTTATCCTTTCAGTAGAGCAGTTTAGAATTAGAAGTATGTGTTTGGGTAAAAGTAATATGATTCATGAAAACTTATGGGCATCATTTTGATTTATTCATTCTTCTACCACAAGAGTGGCAGTATGGTTTGATTGTAGTTATTTTAGTAAAACTCATTATATTAATTTTGCTGCAATTTTTATGCAATTGAGCTTTCATTTGTTAATGATGTGTAATTATCATTTTAAGACATCCCAAAACTAGGGGTTAGGGACAGCAAATGCCCCCAACACTGCTAGTTTTCATATCCTTTGCAATCAAATGCCAGGTTGGAGAAACTGAATTAAATAAGGTAATTCAGATTTTTTAATGTTTTTGTCTTAAATTGCTGCAGATCTAAAACGAAACTTCAGTCAAAAGAATGTAAGAGGAACTTTTTTAAAGTATATTTACAAACGTCTAATTGGTTCTGATTTGGCACAGAACCTCTGCCTGTACTTGAACCTAATACCACTGATGTACTGCCACCCTCGTGTGGCATCTCTTTAGTTTCAACTTTTACAGATTTACAGCTCCTTGAACTGGATATTTTACAGATGCCTCTGGGTGCTCAAGCTCATTGCCAGAGAGTTGAATGGAACATTGTGATTTTTTAATTTGTTGCTTTACGATTATTTTGCCTCAGTTTTACTGTGACGTTGGCATCACAACAAGTTGCCAAACACCCAGTGTAATTTGTCGTCTTGTTTCATTGAGTTTTTGCATTGCTTCGGCCTGTTATGACCCGTATTTAACCTTTACATACTGTTCATATTCTATACCTTCACAGTATGGTCTGGGTCAATTTTGACCCGGCCCAAGAATCCCCTCATAACAAGTGTCTATACCAAATTTTGAACCACACATCTATTTAGAATGTATAAATAGCCTATCTGACATTAAAAATGGGTGATTAATCCTTAATTAATGTTTCAGAGATGTAAAATCCATTTCGATAGATACGGGTCAAATTTGACCCGTAACAGCCTCAATGTACAAATATTTGTAGCACCTGTACAAAAGTATAACATTTTTAAATATTTTCATTTTTGCCCAGTTTGGGTCACTTTAGGAAAAGTCATCAAATTTCAGCTACAAAAAAAAAATGGCAATTAGGGTGTTTTTACTGCTGTCAAATGTCAAAACGGGTCTAATTTGACCCAAACAGTATGTAAGGGTTAAACCTCAGATTCTTGAAGTAAGTACCAACTTAAGACAGGCAAATGCAATGATTGAAAAGACAATTGATTCAAACTTTTAAGTGTATACTTTTGTCATAGGCAGTCAAAGTTCAGTCTCTGTGTCAGAGTCCAGAAGTGTGAGAAACTGCTTTTGATTTCTGCCATCAGCCCACTCCCCAACACCTCCCCTCCTCTAGCCCCCATGCCGCTCAGACAAAAGCAAGGGAGTGTAACAAAGCTCCATTAACATGATTCTTAAAAGTGCACTAAGAGATTGGAATTCCAAACAAACCAAATTGTCCACACTCTAACCACTGTGGATTTAAAATTTAGCTGAAGTTCTCTGCCTAGATGCAATCTATGGGTGAATAATCATGTTAATTTACCTCAACAGAAGGAGCGGCTGTTCATCAGACAGTACTTTCGGTTATGCCCGATCATAATTAGAATTTTAAGAGGAAGGAGGAGTGCAGGGTAATGCTGTGATTTCCCTCTCTAAGAAATTGTAATTCTGTATTATTATAATTCCACTGATGCTGATATTTGGCCAGATTTGTCCACTATTTGACATTGGTTTTCTTTGTAGCATGCCATTGTTTTTCTGTTGGACAGTGGTACTGTTAACATGCCGTACCCTGGAAATCATTACCCACATTAAGTCTACTAAAGAGAGGCAGAGGTGACCCCATGGAAAATGATCAGACCATAGACAGTGAGATAATGAGACCAGACTCAGAGAGAACCTAAGGAAACCTCTGAAGAGAAAAGCCAAAGGCACAAGAAATTGCAATTAATTTTGAACAAAATGGGATGCTAAAGCATTTTTTAAATTACTTTTTTTTGGGATTGGATAGCCAACAAAGCCAACATTTACAAACAAGAGAAAATCTGCAGATGCTGGAAATCTGAGCAACACACACAAAATGCTGAGTCCCTTCAGGCCAATGTTTATTGTTTATCATTAATTGCTCTTAATTTGCCTATTTTGCTAGGCTATTTCAGTGGACATTTAAGAGTCAACCACACTAGTCAAGTCACTTTTTTTGTCATTTTGACCATAAACTGCTGGTACAGTACACAGTAAAAATGAAACAATGGTCCTCCAGGACCCTGGTGCTACATGAATCAACACAAAACTACACGAGACTATGTGAGACAACTCGAGGCTACACTAGACTCAGACCTACACAGGACTACATAAAGTGCACAAAACAGCGCAGGGGAGTACAATAATAAATAAATAAATAAACAAACAAACAAGACAATAGGCACAGCAGAGGATGAATTTCAATATAACAATAAATGGTGCAGATGTCAGTCCAGACTCTGAGTATTGAGGAGTCTGATGGCTTGGGGGAAGAAACTGTTGCACAGTCTGGCCGTGAAAGCCCGAATGCTTCGGTACCTTTTGCCAGATGGCAGGAGGGAGAAGAGTTTGTGTGAGGGGTGCGTGGGGTCCGTCACAATGCTGTTAGCTTTGCGGATGCAGCGTGTGGTGTAAGTGTCTGTAATGGCGGGAAGAGAGACCCCGATGATCTTCTCAGCTGACCACACTATCCGCTGCAGAGTCTTGTGATCCGAGACGGTGCAATTCCCGAACCAGGCACACTAGAACTGGAGATAAATATAGGACAGGCCAGATAACGTTCTCCCCTGAAGAATATTAATGAATGAGATGAATTTAGTTTAAGAAAACAAGCATAAATAATAATGTAAAACTTAATAAAACTTGTGGCCTTTTAAAAAAAAATAGATCTTGCAATTCAATTGTATTTTTTACAGAAGTTTTGGACAATGTGGCATTCAAAAGGTATGGCAAGGTCATATTTCTGACAGGCTAATTTAAGTGAATTGTATACCTAACATGATTACATCACAGGTAACAACTACCGGTAAGTTTAAAGACTTGCTTTCACAAGACATTCTGTTACCCTCAATTTGCAAAAGAATTTATGGTTCCTGTATCATATTTTCTTTCTAATTTAAACTGAAACAAGCAAATTAAATTGTAACAATGTTTTCAAAGCTACTGAAACATGATACATTGTTAGTGAAGAGCAATTGGCTCGAAATATAATATTTCAATGTTCCACTTAATCTCACTGTGTTTTCACTGAGGATTATCTGATTATTTTTTGACTCTTGTAAGCCTTATTGAGTGTGGACATTAATACAGTTGTTCAAATATTATCAGCTTACATTTTCCAATTTACAGCATTTTTGAAATTATGATAATCAAATTAATATTTGGCTGTTTAAGTCCTGAGCAAGTTAGCAAAGTTCATATAAATTATGATCACCAGAAGCTATTAAATGTATTTATTTTATAAGGTAAAGCATGATCTATGCATTATGTAAGCTGTGCTAAAGTGACTGCTGTGGTTTAAGATGAATATCTGCATACATTAGTAGTACATTAGCAAAGTTAGATTCATAATGTCTGTTCAATATGAGAATCTCAGAGTGAACACTGCATGTTTGTTCTACAAATATTGAACATATTAAGTAGATATGACAGTGAAAAGACTGAGAATGGAGCTAGAAGTATCTTATTACTGCGTTCTTATTATCCTATTGGTGTGGAAGCCAAGTCACTATATTTAAAGCAGAGGTTCATAGGTTCTTGATTAGTCAGGGTGTCAAAGGTTGCAGGGAGAAAGCAGGAGAATGACGTCAGGAAGGATAATAAATTAGCCATGATGGAATGGTAGAACAGGCTTGACGGCCGAATGGTCGCATTCTGCTCTGATGTCTATGGTCTTACGGTCTTATAAAGTCTGCTGAAGTCATTTGAGGTAATGTAGATTTTCGATAACAGTTTTACCTTACTCTAATTTTAATGAGTTTTAGGAAAATCAATCAGAACCAGTGAAAATGTTTGATTCTGTGGAACAGATAAACGTAGGTTGGCTTAGTGTCCAAGCAGTTGAAAAACTATAGATAAGTATTTTTACATCATTTACCTTTTTGTAAATATGCATGAGGAAATGTGCTGAAGCCTGTTCCTGTACCATATTACATAATTTCCTCTATCACCATTCAAAATAACTTCTAAACATGAATTATGCTGCTTGCCCAAGTTAAGAAACCAGAGAGTGTTGTCTTTGCCTTCCCTGAAGGCCTGACTGTCAACAGATAACTATCTAGTGTGGCATGTCACATTGAAAGTGGTCCATCCATGGTGTTTCTTGTCATAGTTGAAATGCTGATGGTGTGTAATAATTGGCAGTACTAACTGTGCAATCCCTTTAGGATGTACTGGTGTTCGGTTTCAAGACCTTTAAATGTCACTTCAACATTGACCCTCATAGTAATGTGCCCTTTATATCTTCATGCAAGATAGAATTTGCAAATGTACACATTTTCAGAGCCATGTGAGCCTTTACTTTTTTGCGAATGAGCCAAGCTTTTTACAGTTGTATGATTGTTCTAAATAAAATCTCTGATATTTGTATGTGAAATGGTGATGTTTGCAACCAAATACATCTCCCCCCCCCCCACGATTAACTAAGACAACATTCTACACTGATTAAAGGATTTAATTCCAAAACATGACTTTGAATTCAGTGGGAAAGACCACTGTTCTGCAGATTTCAGAGAGTGAGAGAGTAAAAGGACATACTGTAGTTGCGGAATTAGATTTTTGAAGATTCTCAGATTCTGGTGTAATGAAGAGTCTGATCAGCTCAGTAAGTGCATTGTTGTCTTTCTGCCACTAGAGGCCAGTAGTGAAACTCCTAATAGGGTAAATAAGATTTCTTTGCCTAACTCTCAGCAGTTGTGTCAGATTGGAAAAGATGGGAACAATTTGGAAAGTTGTAGTTACTTCTCCCATTCCTGACTCTGTTCCCCTGCTAGAATTATTTTTTCTGGTGCTTTTCCACAATGAATTCCATGTGGGAACCTGCTTGGAATGTGGGAATTGGGACATCAGAGCAGAGAGTAAGCAAGGCCTGTCCATTAAAATTTGGCATGCAATGACCTCACTGGCAATTCTTACAGGAATCTCTGCAAGCTGACCTAAAACCAGGAAATCACTTGTTTCTTCCAAAACTTTTGCCCACTGCAGGCTGCCCATGAATCTTTCTTGGTGACTGCCTTCCTTCCTTTAACACGGAGCCTTTGGCTCTGTTGTGCTTAAAAATGGGTAAAACATTTCTTCCACTACCAATTTTCACCATCAGTGGCCCTCACAACTGCCGCCCTCACTTCTATCCATCCTTACTATCTCCCATGGTCTGTGAGCTTTCTTTCACTAGTAGATGGGAACTCACCAGTATTATGCTGGCACCTGGTGGAGAAATTGGCTCACTCTTTTACCCAGGACTCTAAACAAGTACCGGGTAGATCAATTTTAATACTCACTCCTACCCTAACTGAAGATGATGGTGAGTAAGAAAGTTGTGTGTTTCCTATCCTCTGACTTTCTTAGACCATACACATAGAATAAGGTCTGAAAAATGAAGGATATAGGGATATAAAGGGAAAGCAAAGTTGAGGTAGCAGATTAGCCAAGATGGTGAATAAGATTTTAGAAGTCCCATGGACCATTCCAACCCTTACTTCCCATGTTCAAAAAAATACAGCCACCAGTAATCTTTTATCTCCACACTGAAACAGCAGCTGGGAGTGTGCCAGTAACTTTAGGAGCACCTCATCATCGTTTGACATCTCATTAGAGGGAGAAGCCAAGATTAAGCGTTTATCGTCAAGTGTGGGTCATTCTGCCAGTTACTATGTTTTGAGGCATGCTCTTCCCAAGCTGTCTCACTTGCAAGCATGTTGATTAATAATGAAGTATTGCGAATTGTATAAAACTGTTTTACAACAGGACAATTGTGTTGCTAATTTGCTTAAAATAAAGTGTTTACCTCGTTGCTTTATGGTTTCCAGCTCTGATTTAACAGCTATTATGGGGAATCTTTGTTGAGAGTTCACTAATATCGTAGTCTTTGGAGGCGCCTGAGGAATTTGTTTCATCGTGTTATGTGAAAAATATTTAGAGGCTCAAGCTATGGATTTGCACCTCAGCCCCATCCACCTGGCTAACATGGCCCCAGCTTGCTACAACACTTCTAAAAGTCAGGTTATTATACCAGCAACTTGGAAAAAAAAGCAGCCTGGCTCTCAGCCACATGGGCTCTGCGGAGCTGAAGAGCACAGTACACTTCTGTTAAGGACTGGGGAGATTTTCCATGAATTTGTTACTGCTTCTCTGAAGTTTAGCACATGCAGGAATAGACAGGAAGCAGGTTGTGAAGCATAAACTAATCCATTTTGTGAAAACGCTTCTTTTTTTCACAGTATTACTTAAAGTACCCAATAAAATGATAAATATATCAGATACTGCTGTACAAATGGGGAAGATTACTGTTTTGAGAAAGAGAATGGTAAAAAATGGTGCTAGGCTTTATTTTCAGTCATGAAATTGATATGGATATGGATATAAATATATATCCTGGTTATATATAGGTTATATATAACATTTGGATGCTGCACCACTCTTTTAAACACATTTCCACTCTGCTGTTGTAATGTCTTTTGAGATCAATTTTAATTTGCCAAAACTGGTGTTAAACAGGCCAGTAACGGCTTAAAACTGGCATTGTACTTCGCACGCTGCCAGCAGAGTGGTGTGCTACTGACATTTTCATATGGATTTTTGCATGGTGTTTGAGGCTGCTGGTTTGGATCAAATATAGAGCCAGCTGATATCTAAATCGGGGTTCTCCATCACTGCTTGCTTCACTAGTGCCTATTATGGATCTAATTCCAGCTGTATCAAGAAAAAAATAATTTGGACCCTTGTATTCCAGCCTCCCAAGTTCTACAATCACAGAACCATATCCTGGAACTTAACTTGAAGTGAGGTGGGCCCTAATCTTGCATCAGTTTGGGCAGTGTACTGTTTGGGTGCTTGCAAAGGATGCAGCTTGCCTTTTCGAATTAGCCAAAATCCAGGTCACAAAATGGATCCCATTTCCACATTTAAGAAAAAAACTTGTACTTCCATTGTTCCTCTTATGACATTAAATCTCCCAATGTACTCTGCACTTGTTTTAATCACAGTAGCCTTGAAGCCAGTTTGGACTGGGCAAATTACTCAACAACAGAGTAAAAATGTACTTGTTAACAATATTAACTGAGCATTAAATAAATGGCTATTCTTCAAAACAGTGCCATTGAATCCATTATGCCTATTTAAGAGAATAAAATGCTCTCACCACTACACTTCAGTACCAATCTCAGTTTTCTATTTGAGTGAGACTTGAAGCCAGATTTTCTTTACTCCAATATCAATATGCTACATAGTGTTACTGCAAGCAAGGGCACTTAGTGAAGCAAAATAATCATTTCAGAGTTAAAATTTACCATCCTGTGGCTATATGTGACATTAAAGGTTGAAGTTAAAATTTACTAATATAACTTCACCTTATACTTTTAATACAAAAAATTCAGTGATCTCATAAGATAGGGGTTACATAAATGATAACAGTGCCTTGGCTGTAACTCTGAAATTCAGAAGAATGAGGGGGGATCTCATCAAAACCTCTCGACTATTGAAAGGTCTAAATAGAATGGTCATGGAGAGGACGTTTCGAACAAAGGGAGAGTCTAGGAACAGAGGACACAACCTCAGAATAGAAGGACGTCCCTTTAGAACAGAGATGAAGAAGAATTTTCTTTTTCCCAGATGTTGGTGAATCTGTTCACGGCTGTGGAGGCAAGTCAGTGAGTATATGTAAAGTGGAAATAGATGGGTTCTGATGCACCATCAATAACTCTCTCTGAGACGTAAAGGCGAGGTATCGGCTTTTATTGACTGGAAGAAGGAACAAGCAGTGAGTGACCACTATACTACATCCTGGAGACTGAGAGGCCGGGCTCAGACCGCCATCACCTTTATACAGGGGTCTGTGGGAGGAGCCACAGGAGCAGTTATCAGGGGGCGTGTCCAGACAGGTATATGTAGTTCACCACAGGTTCTTCATTAGAAGGTTGTCAAAGGTTACGGGGATGAGACAGGAGAATAGGGTGAGAGAAAAAATAAATCAGTCATGATTGAATAGCGGAACAGACTTGATCGGTTGAATGGCCTATTTCCGCTCCAATGCCTAATGGTTTTATGGTCTTAACAACCTCAAAATTGAAGGTCTGGCAGTGAGTCTTCTATCTGCCATTTCTTGTCTGTATAAGGTACAAGGACAATCCTTAAAATGCAGGAATGCAAAATGATGCAACACCCCTCATCCCTATCCCAGTGCCAATCCACAGCATCTAAATCCTCACCCCAACCGATGATCACTGACCCTACCCTAGCACCCAACTCCTCTACCCAGTCGCCACATGATATCTGCATTTCCAGGCCTTGTTCTTGTGGATTATAAGCCCCTGGACCATCCCTTGTCCCAGCCCAGGATTTACCTGTTTACCTATGTGTGTTCCCAACTAAGACATTTAGCAAAACAATGCATGATGGAAGGGCACTACCTCATTTAAGGCCATGCAATATTGGACAAGGCCACAGGCTTCTGGCACTTGAATTTCCCTGTAGCTGCTAACACATCTTTATAAGCCTCAACAAAACCCTAGCAACAGTGCCACTTGTGAAATAGAAGGAAGTATTTTAATGAGAAGTTATTCAATATGACACTTTGTGCAATAAGACATGAGCAATTTACTAGTTATTATAGTTTACAATGGAAATGTTTCCCATGTGGACATTTTGGTCAAAAATATGTGATGACTTAACACCAGTAAAAAGAAATGCTAAATCACAGCAATTAGCCTTTTATCTTTAGTTCTGCATTCCTTCAATTAGTTGAGTATAAATACACTGCTTTAAAACCAAAAATGGACTGGGTGGACTGACATAGAAATGGTTCGAGATGAAAGGGAGATTTCAGAAGCCTAATTAAAAGCAACTGAGAAACTGGTATATGATACAAAGTTTGCTCACCTGAAAAAATAAACGGAAACTGTAGCATGGGTTTAGTGAGGCAATCTGGGAACAGAAAGTGAAGGGTTTTCAGGAGGTCAGTACAAGGCACTGCTATGTTGGAGTGTAAAATCATTCTGTCTTTGTGGCTGAAGTCAAAAGAAGGTCAGATTTAGTCGATTCTGTATAAATTGAGAGGCTCACATAGTTAACCTAATTAACAAAGAAAGCACATTGCCAAAAGCTAAGAATGTATTGCAGGTTGAACAAGGTTTGTAAATTTACTGTTTGTATATGTTTTTATGAAATCTAATATTTTTGAGGTGTCTGATGTACCTTCACGCTGGGGCACTGAGGCAGGAAAGTGGAACTTATGTGGTGAATCCTCTTTTAAATATTCGTGACAGGGAAGCAGTAAAACTGAGTGCGTGCACGAGATTCTGCCGTCCCATAAATTTGAGATTTGCAGCTGAGACACGTAGCTCAAGAGGCAAGACAACAGTACAAGCTTTTCTCTTCCCTAGACTTTGCGAGCAGTTACTCCTGCCTTAAGGTCAATTTTTCTGAAGCAGTTAAAAGACAAAGGGCACCTAGAGAAGTTTTTTTTCTGCATCAGCTGCTCAGTGTTGCACCTGGCACCTTCCTCAGTTTTCCTTCAGTAAAGCCTATTGTGCATCTGGTGGAGCACTGACAAGTGAACACTCTGGGCTCGGAAATCTCAAAGATTGCAGGATCTGTAGATTGCAGATTTTCTTTGGATGATGATTAATGTAGTTAAATTACTGACTAGTGTTCCAGAGCCCTGGACTAACAATACAGAGAGAGCTGACTTCATTCCCCATCATAGCACCAATAGAATTTAAATTCAGTTGATAATCTGCCATTAGGACAACAGCAACTCGTTTCAAAATGAGACCCACAAACAATACCAGATTGTTGTAAGAACCCATTTACTTTGTAATGTCCTACAGGGAATTAAATCAGCCATTCTCACCTGGTCTGGTTGGTACCTCCAGAACTTCTCCAAATGATTGATACTTTAAAATATGCCTTTCAAAATAACATTTTCAATGAGCAAACAAGGCTTAGCATTAAACATTGGTTTTGTCATTGATGCTCAGATCCTAAAAAAAATGAACGAGTTAATGAATGAATCAGAATCAAAACCAGGTTTATTATCTCCAGCATATGTCGTGAAATGTGTTAACTTAGCGGCAACAGTACAATGTAATCCATGAGAAATATAGAAAAATAAGTAAGTAAATCAATACAGTAAGTATACATATGTGTATTAAACAGTTAAATTTATATAGTGCAAAAACAGAAATAATTTTTTTAAAACGTGAGGTAGTTTTCACAGTTTCAATGTGTATTTCGGAATCAGATGACAGAGGGGAAGAACTGTTCCTGAATCACTGAGTGGGTGCCTTCAGGCTTCTGTACCTCCTTCCTGACAGTAACAATGAGAAGAGGACATGTCCTGGGTGATGGGGGTCCTTAATAATGGACACCACATTTCTGAGGCACTGCTCCTTGAAGATGTCAAGGACCTGGTTAAATACAAAAATGTTTTTTTAAAAAATCTCTTTTACTGTTGTTGAATTTATGGTAAGTCAAAGACTGTGAAACCAAAAAGCCCACGATGTGCAGTAAGTAACCACACAGACAGCCACACAGATGTACAATTACAGACCCAAGATGGAGTTGACTAATTTTACAACTTTCTGTACCTTCTTTCAATCCTGTGTAGTAGACCCCCCCCCCCACCCAATACCAGACAGTGTTGCAGCCTGTCAGAAAGCTCTTCACAGTACATCTGTAGAAGTTTTCAAGTGTTTTAGGTGACAAACCAAATCTCTCAAACTCTTAATGAAACATAGCCATTGTCTTGCCTTCTTTTTTGCTACATCGATGTATTGGGACCAAGTTAGATCCTCAGAGAATTTGAGACCCAGGAACTTGAAAACTCTTACTCACTCGGCTTCTGGTCCCTCTATGAAGATTGGTTTGTATTTCCTCATCCTCCACCTTCTGAAGTTCACAATCAGTTCTTTGGTCTTACTGATGTTGAGTGCAAGGTTGTTGATACAATACCACTCAACTAGATGGTATATCTCGCTCCTGTACCCCCTCTTGTCCCATCTGACATTCTGCTACAATGGTTGCCTTCATATAGATGCGTTTTGAGCCACACAGTCATGGCTATAGAGAGAGCAGAGCAATGAGCTATGTACACATTCCTGCGGTACGCCAGTGTTGATCGTTAGCGAGGAGAAGATGTTATTACCAATCTACACAGTTTGTGGTCTTCCAGTTAGGAAGACGATGATCCAATTGCAGAGGGAGGTACTGAGACCCAGGTTCTGTAGCTTATCGATCAGGACTGTGGGAATAATGTTGTTAAATGCTGAGCTACAGTCAATTAACCACATCCTGACATAAGTGTTTATATTGTCCAGGTGATCTAAGGCCGCATGAAGAGCCATTGAATTAGCATCTACTGTAGACTATTGTGGCATGGGTCCAGGTCCTTGCTGAGGCAGGAGTTGATTCTAGCCATGACCAACCTCTCAAAGCATTTCATCCACCATAAATGTGAGTGCTACTGGATGATATTCACTAAGGCAGCTCACATTACTCTTCTTGGGCACTGGTATAATTGTTGCCCTTTTGAAGCAGGTGGGAACTTCCACCCGTAGCAGTGAGAAGTTGAAAATGTTCTTGCATACACCAGCCAGTTGATTGGCACAAGTTTTCAGGGCCTTACCAGGTACTCCATCAGGGGCTTTCACCTTGCGAGGGTTCACTCTTCAGAAGGACAGCCTGATGATAGCCTCCGAGACAAAGATCACGGGGTCACCAGGTGCAGCGTGGATCTTCACAGCTGTAGTTATATTCTCCTTATCAAAGCAGGCATAAAAGGTGTTGAGCTCATCTGATAGTGAAGCAACCCTGCCATTCATGGTATCGGGTTTGGTTTTGTAGGAAGTAATGAATAACTGAACAAATACATACACACATACTGGCAGCCAAGGGGAAGAAACTATTTGTCATGTTAATAGCTTTCAGATCCAAAGACTGCATTTATCAAATTTTGCAAAAGGCTGCAAATGGTAAAAGGCTGATATGTAAACAGAACATGGTGGAAATACTCAGCAGGTCACGCAGCATCAGCAGAGAGAGAAATAAAGATAAAAGTTCAAGTAAATGATCTTTCCTCAGAAGTTATACTTGATCGGCTGCATATTGCCAGGATTTTCTGTTCTTTCATTAATCCACACTAGATGAAATATGAGTTCAAATCACTTCAAAGTAGCAAGAAATTTAAATTCAGTTAGTTAAACAATATTTTCTAAACCCCTGAATTGCAGTACTGATGACCTTGAAACCATTGTGTTGATGTAAAAGTACATCTGTTTCACCAGTTTCTTATAGGGAGTAACTTTTATCTGATCTGGCCTATAAAGGACTCTAGACCTCCAGCAATACAGTTCACTCCCAATTGCCCCTTAAATGATCTAGCTAGAGGTTATGTTCAGGAGCAATTAGAAATGAATGATGAATTGCTGTGTGTTTCTATGGTGCACAAACTTTCTGTGAGAATAAAAGGAAAATGGTCTTAAATCATGTAGGTGTGAAGGTAAATTTCACATGAGCTTTTTCCTTCTAAAAGAGCTCCAAAACGACAGATTGCAATTGAAAAGTTCAAATAAATTTTATTATCAAAGTACATATATGTCACCTTATACAACCCTAAGGTTCATTCTCTTGTGGGCATATTGAACCAATCAGTGGAATAGTAACTATAACAGAATCAGTCAAAGACCACCCAACTGCAGTGTTCAACCAGAGTGCAGAAGACACCAAAATGTGCTAATGTAAATATAAATAAAATAGCAACAAATATCGAGTTTGATCAATTTATCAAACTTAAGTTGAAAATTCCTTTAAAATGAGTCTATTGAGTAGGTAGGGCAGCATCTTTCCACCTAAGAAGGACTGCACGTTTGGCCAAAAGAGAAGTGAAAGACAATGTACGATGCTTAGTCAGAGTTAACTGCATATCAGCTTCTCCCAAAGTACCGAAAAGAGGAATCAGAGGGTTAGGTTGCAAATAGCATTTAAGTATGTGAGATAAAGTTGAAAAAACATCTCTCCAGAATTTCTCCAAGCTAGGACAAGCCCAATACATATGAATCAGAGAGGCCTCGACCCCTTTACATTTACCACAACAGGGAATAATATCAGGATAGAACCGTGACAATTCAGTTTTAGACATATGAGCCCTGTGTACCAGCTTGAACTGTAGAAGGCAGTGACGAGCACATAGAGAAGTTGAATTATCTGACTTGAGAATCGAATCCCAAACCTCACTGGACAAAGGAAAATTTAAATCATGCTCCCAAGCAGTTTTAATTTTGTCGAAGGGGGCTCACTTCAACATCGTTAACATATCTTGAGTGGTAGAAATTAAACCTTTACCCAATGGATTCATACGAAGAAACAAATCCACAACATTTTTAACGGGTACCTCAGGAAAGTTAGGTATTGGGTTGATAAAATGTCTAATTTAGAGGTATCTAAAGAAATGAGTGTTAGGTAGGCCAAACTTTACCGACAATTGTTCAAAATTTGCAAACCACTTATCTATGAAATGATAATCATACTCAATGGCTTAGAGATACTATGTCCTGCTTAGACCTTGAAAAGATTCTTTATTCACTCTTAGTTTAGATATAAAGTTCCAAAAGGTGTGGGGACCTTTTCTTGAATATTTTCATAATTCCTGTTTAGATTAAGGGTGCATCCCTCCTTTTTTTTTCTTTTGCATTTAATTCCCTTACTTCCAGCTTCTTACGGTTAAGATTTATGGTTTTGTTTTGATGTGTAAACATATTATAGACAAGGTAGTAGGCAATATACCTTCTTTTTATAAAATACAGCTCTGTGGTGATATAGTTCTGATTAACTTTTTTATGTGTCGTTAGGTTGGCTTGGAGTTGGGCAGTGGGAGGGTGGGGTGGTAACTACCTTTATATGATTTACCTTCTTCCTGATGGCAGCAGTGAGAAGATAGTATGACCTGGGTGGTGGGGATCTCTGATGATGGATGCTGCTTTCCTACAACAGCGTTTCATGTAGACGTGCTCAATGGTTGGGAGGGCTTTACCTGTGATGTACTGGGCCAAATCCACTTTTTGTAGAATTTTCTTTTTAAGGGCATTGGTGTTTCCATACCAGGTTGTGATGCAGCCAGTCAATATACTCTCCACTAATCCCCACAAGTTCCTAAGGAAGTAGAGGCACTGCCATGCTTTATTTGTAATTGAACTTACGTGCTGGGCCCAGACAGGTCCTCTGCAATAGTAACACCTAGGATCTTGAAGTTTATAACACTCTCCACCTCGGGTCCTCCATTGAGAACTGGCTCACGGACCTCTGGTTTCCCTCTCCTGAGGTCAAAAATCATCAGTCTTATTGACATTGAGTGAGAGATTATTGTTATGATATCACTCAGCCAAATTTTCAAACTCCCTCCTATATGTTGATTCATCACCACCTTTGATTCAGCCCACAACAGTGGTGTCATCAGCAAACTGGAAGATGCATTGGAGCTGAGCTTAGCCTCATAGTTGTAAACTGAGTAGTGTAGGGGGCTGAGCATGCGACCTTGCTGTGCACCTGTGCTGTTGGAGATCGTGGAGGAGATGTTGTTGTCAACCTGAACTGACTGTGGTCTATGAGTGTGGAGCTCCAGGATCCAATTGCTCAAGGAGGTATTGAGGTCAAGGTCATGAAGCTTATTAATTTTGAGGGGATGATGGTATTAAATGCTGAGCTGTAGTCAATAAAGAGCATCCTGATGTATCCATCTTTGCTGTTCAGATGTTCCAGGGTTGAATGAAGAGCCTATGAGATGACATCTGCTGTAAACCTGTTGCTCTGGTAGGCAAACTGGAGCAGATCCAAGTCACTTATCAGGCAGAAGCTAATATATATTTCATCGTCAACCTCTCAAAACACTTCGTCACTGTGGATGTAAATGCATCTGGGCAATGGTCATTTATGCAGGTCACCGCGCTCTTCTTTGCCATTGGTATAACTAAAGCCTGCTTGAAGCAGGTGGGCACCACACACTGCCAAAGCAAGAGGTTAAAGAACATCAACCAGTTGATCAGCACAGGTCTTTAGTATGTGATAAGGTACCCCGTCCAATCCAGGTTCTTTTTTTGGGTTACCCTCCTGAAGGCAGCCCGCACATCAGCTTCAGAAACTGAAATCATAGAATCAATGGGGGATGTGAGAGTTTGCAATGCTTCCTCCATGTTCTGATCATCAAAGTGAGCACTGAAGACACTGAATTCATCTGGAAGCAAAGCCCTGCTGCTGCCCCATGTCACTTGATATGTCTTTATAACAGATGATAGCACTCAAGCCCCACCACAACTGTCAAGCATCCCTTATTGATTCAAGTTGGTCTGAAATTTCCACTTCACCCATGAGATGGCTTTTCGGAGATCATACCTCACCTCGTGTAACTTCCTTGGTCTCCAGACCTGAATGCCTCTGATCTGGCCCTCAGCAGATTTCAGACTTTATGGTTCATTCAGGGCTTCTGATGGGGAAAACACTGAATGATTTAGAGGGGACACACTCATCTACAGCTGTTTCAATAAATTCCAAAGTTCAAAGTAAAATTTATTATCAGGGTATATACACACCACCGCATACAACCCTGACATTCTTTTTTCTGTGGGCATACTTAACCAATCTATAGAACAGTAACTGCAAACAGGATCAATGAACACCAAACTGTGCAACTGCAAATATAAATAAATAGCAAGAAATAACAAGATAGAGAATCCTTAAATTGAGACCATCAGTTGTGGAACACCAGAAATAGAATGAGTGTAGTTGTCCTCTTTTGTTCAAGACCCTGATGGCTGAGGGGTAGCAACTCTTCTTGAACCTGTGTGAGTTCTGAAGCATTTGTACCTTCTGTCTGGTGGCAGTAGGGAGAAAAGAACCTGGCTGAAATGGTGAGGATCTTTGATGATGGATGCTGCCTTTCTATGCCAACGTTTCATGTAGATGTGCTCAATGGTTAGGAGGGCTTTACCCATGATGTACTGGGCTGAATCCATTATCTTCTGTAGGATTTTCCTTTCAAAGGGTTTGGTGTTCCCGTACCAGGCCATAATGCTGCCGGTCAGTGCACTTTCCACCACACACCTATAGAAGTTTGCCAAGGTTTTTGATGACATGCTGTATCTCCACAGACTCCTCAGGAAGTAGAGGCGCTGTTGTGCTTTCTTTGCAATTATATTTATTTGATGGGTCCAGGACAGGTCCTCTGAGATAGTGACACCCTGGAATTTAGCTACTGACCCTCTCTACCTCTGATCTTCCGATGAGTACTGGCTCATGGACTCTGGTTTCCTTCTCCTAAAGTCAACAATCAGTTTGTTGGTCTTATTGACAATGAGTGACAGGTTGTTGTTATTACACCACTCAATGAAATTTTCAGTCTCCCTCGTGTGTGCTTATTCATCACTACCTTTGATACGGCCCACAATAGTTGTATCATCAGCAAACTTGTATATGGTATAGGAGTTGTACTCAGCCACACAGTCATAGGTGTAGAGTGAGTAGAGCTGGGAGCTCAGAGCACATCCCTGTGGTGCTCTCCTGCTGATGGAGATAGCAGAGGGGATGATTTTGCAAATCTGAACTGACTGCAGTCTACAAGTGAGGAAATCCCGGATCCAATTGCACTAGGGGGTATTGAGTCCTATGTCTTGGAATTTACAGATTAGTTTTGAAGGGACGAAGGTATTAAATGCTGAGCTTTAATCGATAAAGAGCACCTTTGCTGTCCAGATGTTCCAGGGTTTTGTGAAGAGCTAATGAGAAGGCATCTGCTATAGACCTGTTGCTTCAGTAGGTGAACTGGACTGGATCCAAGTTGCCACTCAGACAGAAGCTGATATGCTTCAACACCAGCGTCTCAGAACATACCATCACAGTGGATGTAAATGCCACTGGGTGATAGTCACTGAGGCAGGTTACCACGCTCCTCTTGGGCACTGGTATGATTGAAGCCTGCTTGAAGCAGGTGGGTACCACACACTGCCAGAGTGAGAGGCTGAAAATATCAGTGAACTCTCCAGCCGGTTGGTCAGCACAGGTCTTCGGTACTTGGCCAGGTACTCTGTCCGGGCTTGATGCTTTCCTTGGATTCATTCCCTTGAAGGCAGCCTGCATGTCATCTCAGATACTGAGACCAAAGGATTACCTGGAGACCTAGGGGTGTGCGATGGTTCCTCCCTGTTCTAGTGGTCAAAATGAGCATAGAAGATGTTAGGCTCATCTGGAAGTGTAGCTCTGCTGTCCCCTATGTCGCAAGATTTAACTTTGTAGGAGTTATGGCATTCAAACCCTGCCACAGCAGTCGAGCAACCCTCATTGATTCTAGTATGGAATCTCCACTTCACCCTTGAGGTGGCCTTCCAGAGATATACTTCCACCTCTTGTAGCATTCTTGATCTCCAGACTTGAATGCCTCTGATCTAGCTCTAGCAAATTCCTGATTTCATGGTTCATCCAGGGCTTCTGGTTGGGGTAAACACTGAATAATTTCATGGGGACACACTCATTTGCAGCTGTTTTAATAAAGTCTGTTTAGACCCTGGTGTAGTTATTCAGGTCATCAGATGAGTTCTTGAGCATGGCCCAGTCCACTGACACAAGGAAAATCTGTAACCATGACCACCTCTTGGTTGTCTTGATCTCTGGAGCCTTACTCTTTGGGCTCTGTTGGTATGCAGGTAGTAGGAGTATAGCCAAATGATCCAATTTGCCAAAATGCGGTCTCGGGAAGGAACAATAGGCATTCCTTATCGCAGTGAAGCAGTGATCTGTTACAATCATGATGTATTCATTCAGATCCCTAGGTGAGTTCTTGAACATGCCCCAGTGCACTGACATAAAGCAATCCCGTTACTGCTCCTCTACATCCTGCAACCACCACTTTTTCCATCAATGCTGCCTGGCTGCAAAGTTCCTCCAGCATTGTGTGTGTGTGTGTGTGTGTGTGTGTGTTGCTCAGATTTCCAGTATCGGCACATTTCCTCGTTTGTGAACAGTCTCTCAGTTGCCTCCATTACAGTAGCCTTGCCCTCAAGTCCTAGTTTTGCTCTCCAGTGACTGCACATTTGCCAAAAAGATGCTGGATAGAGGAGGCCTCATTCCCCTGTGTTTCAGCCTAGCTTGAGTGCCCCCCACCCCTCGCCCCACTTTCGGCCATGTCAATAAGCCTTCTTAAAGGGGCCGAGTCTGTCTGGTCTATTGGGTCCTTCAGTCAATCATGAGATATGAAGATTATTGAGTTGATTTACAAGTTTGTTACTCAGAGAGGAGTTGCATGTTGAAGGTTGCAGTGAAAGGAATTCAAGGGAGGTATATTTAAAAGAAATTTGGGAACAATTTTCTGCAGCCCACAGAACATCACCAATGATTGCCAGCACCAACTTGGGAACTTGAAGCATCTTCACATAATTGCTTTGACTGCTGATGACGTTCTCAGTTTGGAATCAGATCAGTCAGGAATCCAGGTGGTTATTTTGTTCCATAAATCATTAGATTGCTTTGAAAAAAGAAGCAAATACATCTGTCTGGGAACATTTTTTGTTGAAGCTGAACTGTGTAAATGGAAGTTGACAGAAAGGGTGTGTGCATTTAAATACCTCTTCTACTGTTTATTGACTTGTGAAAGTGAAAGGTTTAATAAAAAGAACAGGTGTTTTTACTTATTGATAATGCTACAGATAATTAAATCAAACCCAAGTGCCTTAAATAATTAAATCAAATCCAACATATTTGCATTAATAAAGTTAAAAACTTCTTTGCTGGTGAAACAGGGAATAATTATGTTTTTATATTATACTCCCACAATATTCAGAACACACTATGTTACAATGAGTTATTTGTGCCCTGCCTGATAATTACTAAATTTATTGTTGCTGCTTTGTGAATTTAATCATTCTGATTGTTCTGAATTAATGCACAGGATTCCTGCATTGGCAAAAATGGAGTTGAGCCTCTTTACCAAATGAGAAATGTCAGCCTCCCCTCTACTGCCTTTGAGTTTCTGCCATTTTGGTTTCTATGACGACTGCTGGGCATACCCAATGTTGTCTGAACTAACTCAAAATGTATGACCTGTGACATTTTCCACACCGAATCCACCCTCCCATCACCCTCATCCTCACTGGCTCCAAAGTTTAAAATATTCACCCTTCTTTTCAAATATCCCTTTCATAATCTCTATGCATGTTCCAGCCTACAAGATCTTTGTGCTTCACCAGTTCAGGTACATCCTCGATTTTATTTGGTTCACCTAACTTCCTTCAACTTCAAACTCAGGAATTCCCTGTCCAAGCCTTATCAATCCTTTACAATGCTCCTTGAAACCTTATGCTTTGATCAGATTTTCCTAATATATCTTTGTGTGTTTCAGTATCAAATTTTGTTGAGAAGTGGGACATTTAATTAAGGAGCTATATCAATGCAAGCTATTGTGCAATAGATATGGAAGATATTCTCTATGTGGAGCACATTCAAATGTTCAATTCAATGAAAGCTAAACACTTGAAGTTTTGTTTACAGGATCTGTTCACATTCAAGAATGCAAATTCCTTCTTTTGCATTCTGCAAAGTTTCTATTGGTATTCCATTTTATTTCAATTTATATGGAATCTAATTCACAATTTAGTCTGCAAAAATAATATTCACTCTCTCCTTCCTCACCATCATCCGAGGCTCCAAATCCTCCGACTGCTTCCCTTCCCTCACTACTCTCTCTCTTTATTCCATGCTCCACCATTCTCTCCTATTAGATTGCATTATCCTCAGGTCTTTGTCACTTACACTGATCTCCTCACAGCTTTGGTACTGTCCCCCTCCCATCTGTCTATCAACCACCTCCCATCCCACCTGGATCCAGCTGCCAGTTCTTGCTACACCCGTTTCATCCACTTTTTTATCCTTCAGTCCAAAGGAAGGGTTTTGTTCTGAAACAGTGACTGTCCATTTCCCTCCATAAATGCTGCCTGACCTGCTGAGTTCCTCCTGCATTTCGTGTGCTGATTTAAATAGCTCTGGAGAAGGCAAAGATTCAAACACAGCTCCTCCAACTTCATATACTGCATTCAGAACTCACAATATGGCCTCCTCTACATCACTGAGGTCAAGCATAGACTAGGCAACTGTTTTGCAGTTGACCTGTATTCTGCCTGCATAGGCTATTTTGAGTTTCCCATCGCATCTCATTTCAACTTCCTACACCAACCTGTCTGTTCCCAACCTTCTCCAATGCCATCGGCAGACCAAACATAAACTAAAAGAACAGTGCCTCATATTCTGATTGCATTGGCAATGAATGGTACGTCCTATACATTGAATTTTCCAAATTCAAGTAACTAACATTCACTGGTCCGCTGCCTGGCCTGCTGCATTCCACTGGCATTTTGTGTGTGTTGCTTGAATTTCCAGCATCTGCAGATTTCCTCGTATTCATTGGCCCACCCTGATTTCCTCTCCCTTTGTTCTCTTTTCCCGTTCTTCCTCCCCTCACCAACCTGGCTGTCTTCCGCCCTTCACCTATCAGTTCCTGCCCCACCCCTCCCCTACTGGACCCCTATTTACTGGTCACCTTTCCCCTTTCACCTCAGCCCTGATGCAGAGGCCCAATGGAAAAAAAAACAACTATCCCTTTGCCTCCAGAGGTGCTGCTTGACCTGCTGAGTTCCTTCCAGCAATTTCTTTTCAGCTCTACATTCCAGCATCTTACGTCACTCATCAGTGAGCTTTGTCTTCCAACTGCCAATTCTGCTTTTTTTTTTAACTACACTGGGGAGCAAGTGTGAGATAGTTATTATACAGGTCCTCCACAGGCTACAAACACCCAACTTCTGGACAGCCCATGCATATGAATGAGTATTTGGAAGGCCAACAGGGTAAATGGAGATGGATTTGCCATCCGATGAGTTAACAGGGTATTTCCAAGTCCCTTCTCTACCAAACCTTACCCAGACCCCACCTTCAGTCAACTCATCATCAAGCACCACCACCTACTACCCTCCACCACTGGAGGCAGGAGGCGGGAGGCAGGACCAAGCCATGCTGAGCTGGGAAACGTAGAGCAGACTCATTCATCCACTGTCAGTGCGGCTGGTGGATGGTTGCTGTGCTTGCTCACCTTTCAAAGCCATTTCTGTGTCCCATCCCCACACACTCCTTCAGTTCATATCCAGAATATGAACAGTTCATGGGAACTAATCTGGAGACTGTCTCTACTGGATACATTGACCTTAAAACTTCAATTGAGGCAACATATGACTTTAAAGTGCAGACTGCTTGTGGTCAGCGCTGAGGTGGACGGAATGTATAATTCAGCATAAATATTATTGTACATTCACAGTCTATATAAAAGTCAAAAGCAAGGTAATTTCCCAAGGAAAACGTTGTGGCTGGAGACGACTATGTATCAATTACCATAGATGTCGGATTATAAGCCGCTACTTTTTTCCCACATTTTGAACAGCTTTGAACACTGCGGCCTTTACTACGGTGCGGCTAATGCATGATTTTTTTCATGCCGCCAAAAACATTTTGCCTCGTAACAGTAGACCAATAAAATTGATGAGTAGTTCACAGAGGTCCAATGAAATTGTACGATAAATCAAGCGCACTTTCACAATTAAATTATTGTAAATCAGTCATTTGTACTCACCCTCATCAACATGGAAAACACTCGAAGAAAAGCATTGTGCTGCCTTTATGGCAGTTATTTAGTTTATAATATTTTCGCTTAGTAATTCATTTGTTAGTAATTTCTAGTTAAAGTTAGAAGTGTTTTAACTATATTTGTTTTCTGTACTACATCGCGGGATGCTATGACATCACACCCGGTTTCGCCGCGTCTTGTGGGAAATACCGGTTTGCGATAAACGGGAAGGTGGGGGGCGAGCGGCATTAGATCTGAGCGAACGCTGCTTTTAAGTTAAAGGCGATCAATAACTTTTCCTGGTAGGCTGCAGTATATATATTTTTTACCAGTCGTTAGGAGATATTGGAATGTTGTTCAGTAAAAAAGTATACGCAACGTATATTTAAAAGTAGCCGCGTTACAGGCACGGTTTGAAAAAAAGCATTTGCAATATGTATTTGTTTATGTTACCATATGGATTTAATTAAAAGTTAAAAAATCCTCACGTGTAATATCTTTCTGTGTAAATATCTCATATTACAACGTGGGACACCTGCGGCCGAAAATCCGGTGCGGCCGAAAATCCGGTGCAGCTTGTACAAGTACAAAATTGATTTTATTTCTAAAATTAGAGCCAGCGGCTTTTAATCAGGTGCACTCTGTAGTGCGAAATCTACGGTATGTGCAATCATATCACTGTCCAGCAGACGGGTTAACAGTCGTGATTGATTAGCTTTATTTGTCACATATACAGAGAGGTGCATCAGTTGCTTCCATGACTGATACAGTCTGAGGATGTGCTGGGGGCAGCCCACAAGTGTTGCCATGCTTCCAGAGCCAGCATAGTATGCCTATGCCTACTAATCCATATGTCTTTGGAATGTGGGTGGAAACTGGAGCACCCGGAGGAAACCCTCACGGGGAAAATGGACAAACATCTTACAGACAGTGGCAGGAATTGAACTAGGATCGCTGGTGCTTTCGGCTGTTTCACTAAATGCGACTCTACTGTGATGTCCAACAAAGGGAATTATCCCACTATTTGGAATTCTGATGTTTTTGACGTTCATGTGAAGAGCAGGAATTTCTGGTTACATATTGTATACATTCTCTGATATTAAGTTGAACCATTTGAACCATTTTACTTCTGTCCATAGCTCTCTCACTAAATGCAACATTTCCCATTAGCCTCCAAAAGAGGAGAAATCTACAAGGTGACATAGAGGGTGGAGCTGGAGAATTGCCCGGGTAGGGTGCTGATGTGGACACAAAAAGCCAAAAGACCTTTTACAATGGTGTAGCCATTCGCTGATTTCCCATTAATGGGGAACCCAGGTTGTGTAGCACTTAGGGCAACACCATTACAGTTTGGGACATCAGAGTTCGGAGTTCAATGCCATAAGTCTGTAAGGAGTTTCTACGTTCTCCCCATGACTGTGTGGATTTCGTCTGGGTGCTCTGGTTTCCTCCCACAGTCAAAAGGTGTACTGGTTAGGAGGTTAGTTGGTCATGGTAAATTGCCCCATGATTGGTAGGTTTAAATAGTTGGGTTTCTGGGCTGCACAGCTCATTGGACTGAAAGGACCTGTTCCATGCTGTATCTGTAAATCAAATAGAAATATAAAATAAAGGTTTACACCTAAACGCAAGTGATTTTGCAGATGCGGGAAATTCAGAGCAACTCACAAACTGTTGGAGGAACTCAGCAGGTCAGGCAGCTTCTATGTAAATTAATAAACAGAATTCAACGTTTTGGGCCGAGGCCCTTCATCGGTTATATACCTGTTTATAACTGGAAAATAATAAATAGTCAGAACTAACTGGTCAATATTTTAGAGCAAAATGAAAAAGATTCCTTGACCTGAACTGTAAACCCTTCCCCCCATCCTCAATGGTGTTGCTTTATCACTAAGTGCTTCCAGCATTTCTCTTTTTCACTTCAGGAATGGTTAATGCACTCAATAGGAATGTCCTTGTCTTATTTAGCACAGAATATTGGCAGGAAATGTTGTTATATTCCTCCCCTGTTTGATTCAGCAATACACGAGAGTGAGGGAAAATGATTAGGATCATTGGGAGTGACAAGATCTCAGTACAGCAGAGAACATACATTAAAGAAACAGTATTTATCTTCCATTCAGATCAACTGATTAAAAATATTTAATGCTAATTGCCTGAAAATTAGATGTTATTCTTATTTCCTGCCTAACATAAGTAAACATCATTCTTTTCCAAATTGAAATGCAATATGAACCATTTCCAGCATATTTTCTTTCAGTATGGAAATTTAAGTAGGTATTTTCTGGTATAAATCATTCTTGAGCACCTTATGGGGTTTCCACTTGGTTATGCACAACACCACATCATTCCCTGTGCAATGATGTTTTTGGAGTTTTGCTGGTCAAAATCAACTGATTATTGTCGGAAGCAGCCATTATTGGGCACTCCCGGGTTAGCTGGATATTCTCTCTGTAGTGGTAGATTGGGATCAGTGAAGGGTAAACACTTTATTTACCTTTCCTTCTTCTGCCCATCGCACATCCTACAACACAATGATTCCATTGGAGCCCACACCTCACACTTCGATGTTGCACACAGCCACCTAAAGCCTTGTCTCACCTGCAACCTCCAAACTACTGAACCCATTCCCAAACCCCTTCAAATCTGCATGTACCTTGTCCCACAATTTCCTGAAAAAAAACAACCTGACCCCTACTTACCAAATCACCGTCAGTTATCCAAATGACATCTCGAACCTGGATGATGATTACTCATCCACTGCACTGCCCAATTCCCTCACAACCACCCCTCCAAATTGGGCACTGCGGTAGCATAGTGGTTAGCGTGACGCTATTATGGCTTGTGGCGTTCTGGAGTTCGGAGTTCAATTCCGGCATCGTCTGTACGCCCTCCCCACGGAATGCGACGGTATTCCCCAGGTGATCTGGTTTCCTCATACAGTCCAGAGTTAATTGATCATTGTATATTAGGTTAGGGCTAATCAGCTTTGTCAGTGATTCTGGTGGGGCATGACTCGAAGGGCTGGAAGGGCCTACACCACACAGTATTGTTAAATAAATAGATAAATTCCATTGCCCTCCCCTGACGACCCTGATCCCACTTTAACCACAAAGTCAGGCCCAGATCACACCTCAAAGCGGCTGGCCTTCACTCTCCTACAAGCCCCTCACAACACGGCCTTGGTGTCAGGCAGCACATATTCATTTCGGAAGGATAGCAACAGCCATTCTATTTCAGTGGAGAAGCCAACCCTCGCTACAACTGTCTACTGCACCCATGAAAGTGAATTGGAATTTCTAGTCCAATACTGGCAGCTTCTTTGGATGCCATTGATTACTTCTGGATGCCTATTTTAAAACAAAGATATAGAAAGAAATTGTAACATTTTGTAATTGCAGTGGACTTATCCATGTTTTAGAGCTTTCTATTGGAAAACTATGGTAAATTCACTGAACTAGAGCTCATGTTATACACACAACCCTGATTATAGAAGTGCCCTCACAATCTAGTCACGATTCAAGATTCAAGTTTACTTATCACACGCACATTGAAACATACAGTAAATTCATCATTAGTGTTAACAACCAATTCCTTGTCAAGGCTGAAAGGAATTGTGTGTTCATTGCTGTCTGAAACAGTGCTTTATGATTTAAGACCTCATGCCTGAACATTATGACGGGCTACATAAATTAGGAGAATTGTTCAGTTATGTTTATTAAACAAAACTATTACATTACAGTTCTTAAGTTTTATGGACGTCAAGAGACTTCAGGTGAAGGTGCCAAGACAAATTCAGGGAAGAGGACTTCCATCATTTTGTATAGTTGTTTTGCATTGACTGATATACAACTACTATCAAGTTTTATTTTGCCAGCTGAAATTACCAGTTTACAAACCTACTTTCAACAAAATTCATCTTCCATTGTATTTTTACCCAATTATCACTTCTTTAATAGTTCACGCTCTGACATTAGTAGCTTTCAATACTGTGGTGAACTAGATATACCTGTCTGACTGCTCCTGTGGCTCCTCCCACAGACCCCTGCTGACTGCTCCTGTGGCTCCTCCCACAGACCCCTGCTGACTGCTCCTGTGGCTCCTCCCACAGACCCCTGCTGACTGCTCCTGTGGCTCCTCCCACAGACCCCCTGCTGACTGCTCCTGTGGCTCCTCCCACAGACCCCTGCTGACTGCTCCTGTGGCTCCTCCCACAGACCCCTGTATAAAGGCGACTGTGGGCTGCTGCTCTCCCTCATTTTCCCTAGGATGTAGTGTTGTTTATTCTTCCAGTCAATAAAAGCCGATATCTCGCTTCCTAAGTCTCAGCGTGAGTTATTGATGGTGCATCAAATACATTACACTGTGATTACTTTTCACTGGAAAGTGGTAGAAGGCCATTTGATCAGACGGAACATCAAACCTCAGTCAATTGAGAGCCATTGCACAGGCATATTCTTTCATAGATACCAAAGAATGACTACCTTCCTGTTAATCCTAGTGTTTCTCACCCACTGGTAGCATTCCCCACCCCCCACAACCTTGTCTGAGATCTACGAGTTCTCCACATATTTGGATATAACATATGCCTCTGATGAAAGAGGTAGAAAAATTACCCCACTATTTTTCTACTTCAACTTGAACTGGTTTGTTTCTCTCTCAAGATCACACACGTCTAAAGCAATTAAAATCACTGACAGCTAGAAAGAAAATAAAACTCAAACTACAGTCTTGCAGTTATCAAAATCTGTCAGGGGTATTTCGATTCAGGCCACTGCAAAGTCACCTGTGAACGGATTAGGCCCTCTGCATCCTGAGGATTCTTGGAAAGGAACTCGTTGATGGTCGGAACCACATGGAAATGATGGTGGGTTTAGGAGGTGTTGATGGAATAGCTGGGTGAGTATTTGCAGTGCATTTTGCAGAAGGTTCATCCTTCAGCCACTGTGCTTTGTTGGTGGAGGAAATGGAGGGTTCGGGAGTTGGATAGGGTAACAATAGGGTAAAGTGGGCTGTTCTGTCCTAGATGTGGTCAGAATTCTGACTGTGATTAGATTAGTACTCGTCCATTCAAATTCCATCAGAATTCTGATTCTTGCCTGGAGGCTGCTTAACGAGATAAAATCCTGTGGCTTCACAGGAAATACATGATTGTGGACAGAGGAAGGGCTGACAGGCAGGAGGCAGCGAGTGGGAATAAAAGGGGCCTTTTTTGGTTTGCTGCCAGTGACTAGTGTTGTTCCTTAGGGGTCAGTATTGGGACCAGTATTTTTCACATTGTTTGTCAATGATTTAGGTA
The DNA here is from genome assembly GCF_048418815.1 of Hemitrygon akajei. Taxonomy (NCBI): domain Eukaryota; kingdom Metazoa; phylum Chordata; class Chondrichthyes; order Myliobatiformes; family Dasyatidae; genus Hemitrygon; species Hemitrygon akajei. Next base: position 40,868,279 of record NC_133143.1, on the reverse strand, counting down.
ATGGAATTGATGGTTTTATGGCAAAGTTTGTGGATGATACAAAGATAGGTGAAGGGGTAGGTAGTGCTGAGGAAGCAATGTGATTGCAGCAGGACTTAGACAAGTTGGAAGAATGGGTCAAAAAGTGGCAGATGGAATACAGTGTTGGGAAATGTATGATAATGCATTTTGGTAAAAGGAACAATAGTGTGGACTGTTATCTAAATGGGGAGAAGGTTCAGATATCAGAGGTGCAGAGGAACTTAGGAGTCCTCTTGCAAGACTCCCAGAAGGGTAATTTACAGGTTGAATCTATGGTAAAGATGGCAAATGCAAAAATTAATAAGGAGAATAAAATATAAAACCAAAGAGATAACACTGAGCCTTTATAAGACATTAGTCAGGCCACACTTGGAGCATTATCAACAATTCTGTGCCCCATATCTCAGAAAGGATGTGTTGTCATTGAAGAGAGTCCAGAGGAGGTAAACAAGGATGATTCTGGGAATGAAGGGTTAATATAGGCAGTGTTTGGCAGCTTTGGCCTGTACTCACTGGAATTTAGAAGAAAGGAGGAGAATCTCATTGAAACCTACCAAATGCAAAAAGGACTAGATGGGGTGGATGTGGAGAGGATGTTTCCTATGGTGGGGATATCCAGAACTAGAAGGCACAGCCTCAAAATTGAGGAGTGACCTTTTATAACAGAGGTAAGGAGGAATTCCTTTTAGCCAGGGAGTAGTGAATCTGTGGAATGCTCTGCCACAGACTGCAGTGGAGGCCAAGTCAGTGGGTATATTTAAGGCAGACATTGATCTTTTCCTGATTGGTCAGGGTATCAAAGGATATAGCGAGACGGCAGGTCTATGGGGTTGAGCGGGATCTGGGATCAGCCAAGATGGAATAGTGGAGCAGACTCGATGGGTTGAAGGGCCCAGTTCTGCTCCTATATCTTATGGTGTTATGGTCTTATAATGATTACCGATAGGGGTTCAATTCCTGCCACTCTCTATAAGGAGTTTGTGCATTCTCCCCATGATCGTGTGGGTTTCCTCTAGGTGCTCAGGTTTCCTCCCACGTTCCAAAGAAAGATGGTTACGGTTAGGGTCGGGGGTAGTGAGTGCTGGGCATGCGATGTTTGTACCGGAAGCATGGTGATACCTGCGGGCTGCCCCCAGCCCAATCCTTGGACTGTGTAAGTTATTGACGCAAACAACACACTTCTCTGTATATTATGTTATGCAGTGGGCTGGGTACTGGAGCCGCAGGTCAGTAAGGGATGGATCAGACCAGGAGGTAGAAGTCAGGGGAAGTGTTGAAAAGCAAAATTGCCATAACAGGTATGATGGGTTGGATAATTTGAAGAGTGTATATTTTAATGTTTGGGGTATTATGGACAAGGGTGATGAACTTAAAGCATGGATTAGTACATGGAACTATGATGTCATGGCCATTACAGGAACTTGGCTGAGAGAGGGGCTGGAGTAGGTGATTAATGTACCAGGATTTTGGAGTTTTAGGAAAGATATAGGAGGAGGTAAAAAGCAGGGGTTAGTTGCACTACTAATGAGGGACAATATCACAACTGCACTCAGGCAAGACATAATGGAAGCGTCAGATGGAGTTTAACCCAGATAAATGTGAGATGTTGCATCTTGGTAGGGCAAATGCAAGGGGACAGTACACTGTGAAGGGCAAGATCCTTAACAGTGTTGCTGAGCAGAGAGATCTTGGGGTCCTAGTTCATAGCTCCATGAAAGTGGCTGCATGGGTCGAGAAGGTGGTTAAGAAAGCTTATGGAATGCTTGCATCGAGACATTGAGCTCAAAAGTTAAGAGATTATGTTGCAACTTCATAAAACTCTGGTTAGGCCACATCTGGAGAATGGCAAACAGTTCTGGTCACCCCAAGATAGGAAGGATGTGGCTTTGGAGACGGTGCAGAAGAGATTTACCAGGTTGCTGCCTGGTTTAGAGGGTATGTGCTATCACAAAATGCTGGATAAACTTGAAATGTTTTCTCTGGAGCACCAGAGGCTGAGGGGAGATCCGATAGATGTTTACAAGATTATGAGAGCTATAGATAGACTGGACGGAGAGTATCTGTTTCCCAGGGTTCAAATGTCTAATACCAGAGGTCATGCATTGAAGGTGAGAGGGGATAGGTTCAAGGGGGATGTGAGTGATCAATTTTTTACTCTGAGAGTGGTGGATGCCTGGAATGTGCTGCCTGGTATGGTGGTAGAGGCAAATACATTGGTAGATAATTTATTGATCCCAAAGGACATTATAGTGTCACAGTAGCATAACAAGTGCACAGCTATACAAATATTAGAAGAGAAGAAAGAAAGAATAAAAATAAGTTACCTAAAAAATAAGATGTACAAGCTGTACAAGTCAATGATTACAAGATCACTTTCCTGGCTATGGGTTGACTCATTATAGAGCCTGAAGGTCAAGGGTAGAAATGACCTCATAGAGCACTCTTTGGGGCAGTGCAGTTTTCTTAGTCTATTACTGAAAGTGCTCCTCTGTTCAGCCAAGGTGGCATGCACAGGGTGTGAAAAATTGTCCAGATTCTGTCCAGTCCATTGTTCTACCACAACTTCCAGTGTGTCCAGTTTGACTCCTAACAGAACCAGCCTTTCTAATCAGTTAATTGAGCCTGTTGGCATTACCCATGTTGATGCCATTGCCCCAGCACACCACCACATAGAAGATTTAACTGGGGACAACAGACTGGTAAAACACATGAAGGAGAAACACGCAGAGGCTTTTGAGGGACGTTTGGATAGACACATGGATGTAAGGAAGATGGGGTGATATGTACATGGTGTAGGTAGGAGGGATCAGTGTTTGGGTGTTTTTGATTTGCTTTTTAGCTGGTTCAACACAAAAATGTGCACCAAATAGCCTGTTCCTATGCTATACTGTTCTATGCTCTATGTATATGTGACAAATAAAGTTAATCCAATCTAATCACTTCTGGCTAAGCATGGTCGTGAGGATTTCAGCTTGTCACTAGCACTCACATTCAAAGCCTTTCCATCGCTGAGGATGGAGACATTCTTGGTGCTTTCTCAACTTGTTAACCCTTTAATTGTCCACCACCTTCTATGACTAAATGTGACAGGATTGCCGAGTTTCTGTGGTTGCGATAATACTTGATTCTGCCCAGTGCATAGTGACGTTTGCTGTTTGCCCTGGCTGTTGGTTGGTACTGCAACATCACCGGTTTAACCTCATTTCCAGGTACCTCCTGCACTCAAACAAACCACGGCTGGTTACTTGGCCTGATAGAAAGAGTAGAATGAAAGGTGAGATGAGGCAGTGGGGTTACAGATATTGATGATGAAGATTTCAATGCTGTAGATATTTCTCAACACTTCATGGAGTTTTGAGCGCCCAGATCTATTCTTAGTCGATCCCACTGAAAATGATGGTGGGTGCCCTGATAAAACATTATGATATTTCTATTTTTCTATTTGCATGTTGTATGTCTTGGACCTTAGATATATAATAAAGAAATAGCATGGTCCACAAGACAGCAGCCTCTAAAAGAAGGAGTCTTAATTTGAATGTTCTTAGAAGGGACAGACCTTACATACATTTCTGTAAGGGAGTATGTTACCAGAAATTGGTGCGAGAGTGAGAATAAAGCAGGTTTCTCTGCATTCTGCAGCTGAAACCTTCTCCTTTTCTGGAAGAGATGGAGTCTGTCTGATCCGATCATCTCCCTAGAGGACCGGATTTGCCCCTCTAATGTGCACATCCGCGTTGGAAAAGCAGGAAGACCTGTTTTCAATAGGTCATAGCAAACCGACCCACCAATTCTGGTAATACTTACAACAAAAAAAAACTGCAGCTTTAAGAGTTCTGGCCATATGTGCAAGTTAACTAGCATATTGTGCATTAACTTGAAATTGGCCAATGTGTGCAATTGTGCCAAAGCTCCGTGAAACACACCACCTAGACATGTGATCATGCAGACATCAAAATCCTGCTCCAGCACCTTTGGATGTAATAGCGCAGCGGGCAATTTTCTACATTGCTGGATGAATGTCAGAGCTGTGAACTCACTGGATGAGTTTAGCTTGAGGTGCAGTGTGTTACTCAAACTGAATCATTTCAGCATCCTTTATTTAATGAATGCATTGCTACAATCATATTTAAGAAGTTGATTGGTCTTGCAAAATAGTGCTTTGCACCCAGTTTGATGACTAACTATAACGTGCAGTTTAATCATTCACTATGTCATTGAAGGTGACCTTGTTCATTGTCCCCTGAAAGATTAATAATGAAGGAATGAATGGAAACGTTCTGAATTTATGGATCTCCTGAAGTACTTGAAGTGTTGTAAGTTTACCCAATAATCAGTAAGCTTGGCTGCCCAACTTCATACTCCTCGCCAGTCATTTCTTATTGCAGAATTCATTCACGGCAGCTGTTGAGGATTAAGGAATTCATAACAGCTGCCTTTAATTGTAATGATCTTGACAAGTGAAATCTCTGTATTCCAGAGATTTCAGATGAACCTTTGGTGCAGCATCCAAAATAAAAGAATCTTTCTGTGTGCTAAAGCCTAACTCAGAGAGATGTTGAATTCCAGCAAGACAATCAGATTTTAATATCATTATACATGTGAAGTAGAGGCCAATTCTTCCTGGCAGAATCCAACAATATTACACAATGGCACAGCATGATTCAATATGTTATTTCCAGTGATTGCATATACACTCAGGGACCACGTTATTAGGTACCTCCCATAGGTATGATGTGGCCACTGCTGTGGCCTATCTACTTCAAAATTTGACATGTTGTGGTTTAGAGGTGCTCTTAGGCACACCACTGTTTTAATGCATGGTTATGTGAGTTACTGTTCCCTTCTTGTCTGCTTGAACAAGTCTGAGCATTCTTCTCTGACTTCTCTCCCTAACAAGGCATTTTCACCCACTGAACTGCCATTCACTGCATTTTTATTGGGTTTTTTTGCATCATTCTCTGCTAACTCTAGAGACTGTTGTGTGTGAAAAGCCCAGGACAGCAGCAGTTTCTGGGATACTCAAAGCACGCTACGTGGCACCAACAATCATTCCATAGTCAAAGTCATTTAGATCACATTTCTTCCCCATTCTGATGTTTGTTCTGAGCAACAACTGAACCTCTTGACCATGACTGCATGCTTTTTGCATTGTGCAGCTGATTAGATATTTGCATTAGCAAGCAGGTGTACAGGTGTACCTAATAAAGTGGCCACTGAGTGCATATGGAAAATCAAACTAGTTAGTATCAGGTTCGTTTTTCCAAGAATGCTGGAGCCAAAAGATGATGTGCATGGGAGTGTTATTACCTTTTCACAGACTAACTGTGATAAGTTGCAGTACATGACAAGGTTATTACTAGTATCCCTTTTTGCCTAAATCATCATGTCATATTTCAATTTCAAGTTTAATTGCCGTTCAATCCCTTTGATTCCAAATAAAGGTACATGTGCCCTGTTCTGAATGTCTGGAAGCAACCTATTGTTTTTTTTTTTGGGGGGGGGGAATTTTCATTGAAAGGTCTTAATGTTTGTCTGAAGCTCCAACTATATGACTGGCTTGAAGTTGTGTGACTTTCACTCTGTTTCCAGCCCATGGTCTTTGGTCCTCTGTTTACCTGTCCCTAACCCACAAGCTTAAGTACCTTATGGCCTGTTCTTCATTGACTCTTTTCCTACTGCCTATCAAAACTACAAGAGCTTACCTCAAATTAATTCCAAGGCCTATTTTTGGTCCAAAATACTTCAGACTACCATTAATTCTATGATACTACACACCACCTATCCATGATGATACTACCCATGACCCACCTATGATATTTACACCTAGAATCTCCATAAGAATAATCTAGAGAGGTTTGGAAGAAATATTCTCCTTCTCTTAATAGAGAAATAGATTTAGTTTTTATAGTTTTGTGATTGACTAATAGGAAATGGGTAAGTATGAATCTCTGAGTGGGGCTGATAGTATAAGAGACTTTGAGGGCCCTGCCATTGTGTAGCAAACCTTATGTCCATAAATTTAACTACTGATTAAGAGGAGACACACTGTACCAATAGAACCTTTTTTTTGGCTGCAACATTAATTCTAATTGGCTGTTGGAGATGAACAATCAAATAGTAGGATAGACCTCTCAGTAAAAATCAAGTACTTGAATCAAGACGGTCTTCAGAATGGAATCAAAGTTGTTCCATGGACCTGCTAGTCTTTCTGATAGCTCTCCTTTGCTTGGGAGTGAAGACACAGGGAGAGGAACACTTGGCTGATGTTGAAGTTATTTGCAACACCTAATGCTAAGACAGAAATTAAATTCTCATAGAGGCAGTTGTGTTAAATTACTTTTCGTGACTGATGACTGGTCAATTCCTGGTCCAGCTGAGCAACCTCTGGAATCTGTAGAATTATGCTGAGATCAGTTAGAAATGCACAAAGAAATATATAGATAGATAAATTAACAGCATCGTAATTAACCATTGGAAAAGCAAAGATGTTGATAAATAAACAAGGGGTTCGAGAAGTAAGAATGGTAGGCGTTTTGTGTCTCTGATCTTATGCAAGAAATATAGGAAAGCATTGAAGTGATGTTAATGGCATTCAAACAATTACTTGAGTAATGCAAACATGGATAATTAAAAGTATTTGGCAACAATGAAGTATTTAATTAAAGCGTGTATGATTATTGACAAAAATGCAGAAGGGAAAGAAAAAGTATCAAACGCTTATTAAAAGTTTTCAGTAAAAATGTGCCAGTTTTTAGTATGGTTAGCATAGACCAGCAATGGGTTGGAAGATTAAGTAATTGCTCTTATCATTTACCCACAGAATATGATGCAATGCCAGCATTTAATGCCAAACCTTAATTTGCTTCCTGGCCCTCCCATCCATGTACTTATCCAAACTATAGGTGCTACAGCAAATTTGAAAATAGTGTATAGGATTTGAAGAAGAACTCAGGGCTTGAAAGTGGAATCAGATTCCACCATACCTGTTCTCTGCATCTGAAGTTGACCCTAATGAATCCATCCTTCTTCCACCTGTTACCTTCCAATTGTGAATACGTCTCCTGCTTTTCCAATGTTTACTTTCTCAGTAATGCTCACACTATATCTACAATCACAGCAGAGATTTCAGGTGTTTCACCCTACTCTCCCCTTTATCTGCAACAAATCTCCTCTCGGAATTTTTCTCCTTCTTCGCATGTCCTTACAGGGAAAGCCTCTGAATTTTGAAGCTTTCTCTTGTGGGATTGAAACACCTTGTAATATTGTTGTTGTTGTTATTATTTTTTTTTAGGCTGTGACCAATTAACCCACTAACTCATATGTTTTTGGAATGTGGGAGGAAACTGGAGCACCTGGAGGAAACCCATGCAATCACGGGGAGAATGTGCAAACTCATTACAGGAAATATGAAGTTTTTAACAATCTAACACCATGCAAATGAAAGAGATAAAACTGAGGATGCAAGGCTGTGCTTTATTTGAAGAGGGAATTAGGGCATCAGGTATTTTGGGTAGGAAAGCAAACCCTAGGAAGGGGAAATACTGACAATATTGTACAGATTAGAGTTCCATGCAGTATACAAGAAATGGGTCTTATCTCTATTGTGTACAGTTCTGGTCACCGACTTATAGGAAAGATGTCAACAAAATAGAGAGAGTACAGAGAAGATTTACTAGAATGTTACCTGGGTTTCAGCACCTAAGTTACAGAGAAAGGTTGAACAAGTTAGGTCTTTGTTCTTTGGAGCGTACAAGGTTGAGGGGGGACTTGATAGAAGTATTGAAAATTATGATGGGGGATAGATAGAGTTGATGTGGATAGGCTTTTTCCATTGAGAGTAGGGGAGATTCAAACAAGAGGACATGAGTTGAGAGTTAAGGGGCAAAAGTTTAGGGGTAACACGAGGGGAAACTTCTTTACTCAGAGAGTGGTAGCTGTGTGGAACGAGCTTCCAGTAGAAGTGGTAGAGGCAGGTTCGATTTTGTCATTTAAAAAAAAAATTGGATAGGTATATGGACAGGAAAGGAAAGGAGGGTTATGGGCTGAGTGCAGGTAGGTGGGACTAGGTGAGAGTAAGCGTTCGGCATGGACTAGAAGGGCTGAGGTGGCCTGTTTCCGTGCTGTAATTGTTATATGGTTATATGTTATATAGGAAGTGCTTGCTTAGTGAAATTTGGGTAAGAAATCAGCAAAGTATGGGAGGACAATATGAATTTGGATATGGAATAATGGGACAATCAGTTCCACTTGTGGATTACAGTGGCAGCTAATCAAATGCTCTCAGGCTTAGAGATAAATGTTCATACCTTTCCATTAACAGTGATGATAAAGAGACCAAAGAAGAGAGTTCTAGCAGCCAGTTAATTGCTGATATAATAATAGGATAAATAATATCCCTTTAACGAGACAGGGGGAGAAAGCAGTTCCTGGTGAAGTGAGGAAGAATCAATTGTTGATGGAGAAAGGAGGCGATTGGTATTGGTTTATTACTGATTTATGTACAAAGTTACAGTAAAAAGCATGTCTTGGATACAGTTCATACAGATCATTACACAGGACATTGAGTTAGAACAAGGTAAAACAATAATTATTCAGAATAAAGTGTAAAATAAGGTAAAATGCAGTAAACAATAAAGAACAAGATAGATTGCGAGGTCAGAAATCCATTTGATCAAACAAGATCAATTTGACCATTCAAGAATCTGATGGCAGTGTGATAGAAACTGTCCTTGAGGCTGGGGGTACACGTTTTAGGCTTTTGTATCTCCTCCCTGCTGGGAGCGGGAGAAGAGAGAACGTCCAGGGTGGGTGGGGTCTTTCATAGTGCTGCCTGCTTTAATGAGGCAGTGAGAAGTATAGATGGAGGGGAGGCTGGTTTCAGTGATGTGCTGAGCTGCAGTCACAACTGTCAGAGCAGTTGCTAAACCAGTCCAGATAGAATGCTTTCCATGGTGCATTGACAAAAACTGGTAAGGATTAATGGGGACATTGCCAGATTTCTTTAGTCTCCTGAGGAAGTAGAAACATTGGTGAACTTTCTTAGCCACGATATCAAAATGATTGGACCAGGACAGGAAACTGCTAATGTTCATACCAAGGAACTTGGAATTCTCAACCACTGATGTAGACAAGTTTATGTCCACCGACCCCTTTCTGAAGTCAATGACATTCTCTTTTGTTTTAATGACACTGAGGCAAAAATTGTTGTCATGACATCATGTCATTAACCTCCTTCCTGTACTCTGACTCGTCGTTATTGAAGACATGGCCCACTACGGTGAGATCATCTACAAATTTCCAGATGGACTTCAAGCAGAATCTGGCCATGCAGTCGTGAGTGTAGAGGGAGTTGAATAGGTTGCAACTTTGTGGAGCACCAGTGTTTAGAATAATTATGCTGAAGGTGCTGCTGCCTGTCTTTACTGATTGTGGTCTGTTCATCAGGAAGTCAATCAGACACAGAAGCAGGTTTAATATCAGTAGAATATATTGAGAAATTTGTTGGTATGCAGCAGCAGTACATTGGGGTATATAATATTAAAAACTGTGAATTACAGTAAAAAGTATATATGTTTTTAAAAAGTTAAATTAAATAAGTAGTGCAAAAAGAGGAAAAAAAATGTAGAGGACGTGTACATGGGTTCAACGTCCATTCAGAAATCTGATGGCAGAGGAGAGGAAGTTATTCCTGAATCATTGAGTGAGTGCCTTCAGGCTGCTGTACCTCCTCCCTGATGGTAGCAATGGGAAGAGGCCATGTCTTGGGTGATGGGTGTCTCTAACAATGAATGTTGCTTTTTTGAAGCATCACTCCTTGAAAGTGCCCTGGATGCTGAGAAGGCTCGTGCCCATCATGGAGATGACTGAGTTTACAACTTCTGCAGCTTATTTCAGTCCTGTAAAGTGACCCACCCATTACCCCCTGCCCCCATACCAGACGGTGATGCAGCCAGTTAGAATGCCCTCCGAGGTACAGCTGTGGAAATCTGCGAGTGTCTTTGGTGATATACCAACTCCCCTCAAGCTCCAAATGAAATGTAGCTACCATTGTGCTTTCTTTGTAACTGCATCAATATGTTGGGTCCTGGTTTGATCCTCAGAGATGTTAACACTCAGCAACTTGAAATTGCTCACTCTTTGCACTTCTGATCCTTCAGTGAGGACTGGTGTGGGTTCTGTCGTCTTACCCTTTCTGAAGTCCACAGTCAGTTCTTTGATCTTACCAACATTGAGGGCCAGATTGTTGCTGCGACACTACTCAACCAGCTGATCTATCTCACTCCTGTACATCAAGGATCCAGTTTCAGAAGGGTCATTGACTCCCAGTGTCTGGAGTTTTGTGATGAGTTTGCTTGGAATAAAAGTAGTGAAGGCAGAACTGTAGTCAGTAACATAGATATCTACTGACCATACGCTGTAGGCGTGAGCATAAGGCCAGTGAGATGGCATCCATTGTAGAACTGTTCCAGAGGTAGGCAGATGACAGTAGGTCAAAGTTGTCTGGAAAAGCAGAGCTGATGCCTGCCATGACCAACCTCTCGAAGCACTTCTTAATGGTATATGTCAGAGCCATTGAGTGGTAGTCGTTAAGCCATGTTAGCTTATTTTCTTGGGTACTGGGATATTTGTGGTCTTCTTAAAGCAGGAGAGAGCCACAACCTAAAACAGAGAGCGGCAAATACCCCTGCTATCTGATTCACATAGGATCTAAGGACACAGCCAGGGACACCATCTGGGCCTGCTGCTTTACCTGGGGTCACCATTGATATTATGTCTGCGATGGTGACTGTAGCTTGAGGTACACTGGAGACTGCCCAGATGGGTGGTGACCTATTCATACCCTTTCTGTTCAAAACATACATAGAATACAATAAGCTCATCAGGAGGGAATATGCTGTTGTTGGAATTGCTACATTACTTCATTTTGTATTGGGTCATAATATGAAAGCCCTGTCATGGCTGATGGCTGGACTGGGATACAATTTTGGACTGGTGCTGCCCCTGAGCCTCTCTGATAGCTTTATTGAGATCATTCTTGAAATCTTGTAATTGAATAAAAATAGAGCTTCAGAGCGAATGGCCCCCAGTGTTTTGGTTGTTGACCAAATTGTTCATGGTCTATATGATTTTCTAAGCTCAACAAATTCTTTTGCCACATTCCCTATGTTATTTGCTCAGTCATGCTCGATGAACAGCAGTGAAGTGAATTATCAGTCAAAGTGTTTATTTTTGTGTTCTGGAGAAGTGAAAGACATTGGAAGGGCTAAGTTGTGCTATTGGATCAATAATCGATTTCCAGAACATGTTTTTTTCCCCTGAAAATCGGTGTTTTATGTATGCCATTCTTAAATGAAAGGGAAGTTTACAGAAGTGGAGTAAATAAAATTGTCATGGAACCAGATCTAATAGTTTGCACTCTCCAGCTGCTGTGTTACTAAGAATTGCGAGGTATATCCAGTTCAATATTTTGGGGCTGTTTCCCCCAAGGTGGAAGGAAAAGGACTGTATCATGATTGATCCTCATTTCCCTGAATAAAATGATTTTACTCAAAATTGCACATAGCGAGAATTCAAATGCTAGCTCTTTAGTTAAAGAAAATCTCAGAAATGGCCTCAATTTTCACTTTTATTCATCTTTATATTGAAACAGAGAGTAATATAATCTAAGGGGAGAATAAAGAACGTGAGTCAAGAACAGGAAACGGGTGTCTCCAATCTGAATAAAGATTTCTGTGCAAGTAAAATTTATATTTAGATCTGCATAGCTGTGAGAACTACTGAGTGGGAAAACAATCTGAAATGCACAGAAAATGCAAAAGATATTCAGCAAGTCAAGCAAATAAGGCAGCATTCTGGAGAGCAAGAAGCATTTGCATATATGGATATTGTGTCTATGACTACATAAGAGCCTTCACCGTATAAAAAAGAAAATCATATAAAGAGACGTATTTCAAAGTTAAAGTCAAGGTGATTGTCAAATGCACAAAAATATGTATGCACAGGTGCAGTGAAAAATTTAATTGCAGCAGCATTGCAGGCACACGACATCATATAAGCAGCATTCACAAGAAAACATAAAATTAAACAAAAACTATCCAGAAATTTAATAAGCAACACAGTTAGAAAAAGAAGGTAAATTCCATGTTAGTTCAGAATAATCTTTCTCTGCATCTAGAACAGTTTGGAGATGATTTAATGTTAGTAAAATGTTGCAGTTTACGGAGTAAATGAACAATTCAGGGATGAATGTTCACTCTACCAATGCTGAGGTAAGTTTCAGTCTCCCACGTTCTCTTCTCACTCTTCACTCATGATCCATATGATTGCCTAAGGTAGCACCGAAATTTAGCCAGCTTGTTCCATTTTCCTAATAATTTGTTATTTGCTGGGTTTTTTTTTATAAAGGAAAGCTTCTAGATATCGATATTGATCGGTCTATTTAAAACCTTCTGTAGGTCTGCCTTGCACCATATTATTTGTTTTATGAAGTTATGGTGCTAGTATGAAGTCTATATATTTTCAGGAATTTGGGTAGGTAAATCAGGAAGATGCCGCAATGATAAATCCTGTAAGGTTTATTGACCAGTCCCTCTGCAGGAGCTCTACACTCTGTTTCCTGTAACATCAGAGGTTTAAACCAGAATCGTAACTGACTGCTGGCTCTCCCATCGCTGCTTTCTGTTCACCCTGCTTTTTGGTTTTTAACATTTTTTGTTGCAAAGTAGAATGATTTCCTTGTACGCTGAATTTATAGGCCTATTAACATTCTTCGTTTCAGACGACTGAAAAAATAACTCAGACGGCCTTTCTTTAAAGGCACTCTGTTATTTGAATTAAAAAAGGTATAGTTTGATGTCAAGAAACGTCTTTGCATCTGATATTGGAGAGTACAATTCCTTGCGCTGTTCAACCGGCCATGGGAGAAGTTTAAATAAATAGACTGTGCATGCAGACAATGTACCGTGGTGTGCTGGCCAATACGGTGTCACACAAAATTCACCATGGTCTGCTCAGGTTCAGTCTGTCACAGGACAATATGAGAAAATGGAACATTCTAAACTTATATTGGTTTTGGACTTGGTTCAGATGTTTTACAGCTCACAGCTTAGCATTAATGAATCTTGGGGTCAGACTGGGCACACAAGATTAGACACAAAAGCTTTAAAAAAAATTAAATAAAATATGAAAGCAGCTGTTAGAAATAAAAATTATTTGTTTATGAAACCTGTATCAACAGAGACTTCAGAGAAAGCACAAAAGCTTGCTTGCAATCGATGCTTGCAGAATGCCAACCATCAGAACCCGCCATGGAATGAGAAACAAAGTAGGCTGGTTCCAGGGTGACTCTTCCAGCACAGTAAGCAACTCCACAGCTAAGCACCTGACTGCACATAGACAGGCAAGAACAGTGAAATTTGGTGTCAAGATGGTTTTCGTGCCGCGTGGTCATTGCAAAGTTCACAATAGGTGGGACCATCTACATGCAGTACCTCCCATACCTGATAAAGTGGCCAATGAGTGGATGCTCATGGTCTTCTGCTGCTGTAGTCCATCCACTTCAAGGTTCAACATGTTGTGCATTCACACCACTGTTGTAACACATTTTTTTTTTGAGTTACTGTCGCCCTCCTGTCAGCTTGAACCCGTCTGGCCATTCTCCTCTGATCTCCTTCATTAACAAGGTACGTTCTTTGTTGTTTCTTACACTATTCTCTGCAAACTCTAGAGGCTAGTTTGAGTGAAAGTCCCAGGAGATCAGCAGTTTCTGAGATATTCAAACCACCCTGTGTATCACCAACAATCATTCCATGGTCAAAGTCGTTTAGATCATATTTCTCCCCCATTCTGATATCTGGTCTAAACAACAGCTGAACCTTTTGACCATGTCTGCGTGACTTTATGCAATGAGCTGCTGCCGCATGACTGGTTAATTTGATATTTGTATTAATGAGCAAGCATACAAGTGTACCTAATAAAGTGGCCACTGACTGTAAGCCCACCATATATTGAGTTCCCAGTCTAGTCAAAATAGCGGTATTTATCAGATGCCAGGTGCATCTAAAATATGGTTCAGCTAATATAAACATATTGGATGTGTTTAGAATTTTGTCTCTGTTTCTAAGTGTTATATTATTTCTTTGCTTGTTATCAATATTTCAATAATTTTAAGAAATTTCAATGGCATGCTTAATCTTTGATAGGTTTTGAATGGGTCCTTTGATGTTTGATAGCTTTGACAGCCTTTGATAGTTTGTTGGCAGATTCAATTTTAGCACTTAACACAGCTAAATAATTTTGTCCACATCCATAGTCCACTGGTGTCCATTTTTTAACAGAAGGAATGCTCACCTGGAAGAAGAAAATTGGCAAGGCAATTTTCCAGGTGAGACCAATCTAGATGATCACAGAATTTTTGAGTCATTCTTAGGCTGTGGATATTGCCTACAAGCCAATAGTCAATTTATTGTTAATCACAAGCTCTGCCTCTCCAGGGCAATGTCAACATAGTTAAGTATTATTCACATTGAAGCGGATGGTGTCACTGATAGATTAAACCAGATAAGATTATATTTTTATATGATAAAGTCTGTGAATATTAGTAATCCAAATATAATTTTTATAATTTAATAGGTTCCTGTCACAATAGCTGAAGATAGTATTATTTAAATTTTTTTTTTAAATTCCAGATTGACTTAATCACTTCAAATTAAATTCTCCAGCTGCCAAGGTGGAATTTAAACGCAAAATCAGAGTCAGGTTTAACATCACTGCTGCTTTTTCTGATCCTGCATAGTGGTTCTTCCATTCCAGGCAATGACACAAGTTAGAATACTCCCACAGTGCATCTGTAGAAATTTGTGAGAGACTTTGGTGACATACCAAGACCCCTCAAACACCAAATAAAACATAGTCACTGTTAAGCCTTCCTTGTAATTGCATCAATTGGGCCCAGGATAGATCATCAGAGATGTTGACACCCAGGAACTTGAAACTGAATCAAAATCAGAATCAGAATTAAGTTTAATATCACCAGCATATTTTGTGGAAGATGTTGTTTTGCAGTAGCAGTAATTTGCAATGCATGATAGATTTTTAAACTATAATTTACAATGAGAAATATAGAGTATATATAAAATGCAGTGCAAAAAAAGAGCAAAAAAAAGTAGTGAGATAGTGTACTTGGGTTCATTGTCCATTCAGAAATCTGATGGCAGAGAGGAGGAATCAGAATCAGAATCTCTTTATTGTCAGTACGTGAAGCATGCCAGAATTGATTGTGCTTTAGTGCCAAGCAGAAATCACCGAACTATACCCTTCTGTGGCTCAGAGGGGTAGGGAACAGAAAAGGAGGGCAGCGGTAATAGGGGACTCTATAGTTACGGGACAGATAGGTGATTCTGTGGACATGAAAAAAAAACAAGGATGGTAGTTTCCCTCCCAGGTGTCAGGGTTCATGATGTTTCTGAGTGCATCCACAATATCCTGAAATGGGAGGGCGAGCAGTCAGAAGTCATGGTACATATTGGTACCGACGACATGGCTAGAATAGAATGGGGTGGAGGATAAATGCGTGGCTAAAAGATTGGAGCAGGAGGCAGAGATTCAGTTATTTGGATCATTGGGACCTCTTCTGGGGCAGGTGTGACTTGTACAAAAATGATGGGTTGCACTTGAATCCGAGGGGGACCAATATCCTGATGGAGAGGTTTGCTATTGCTACTGGGGAGGGTTTAAACTGGATTTGCAGGGGTTGGGAACCAAATTGAAGAAGCAGAGGATGGGGAGGTTGGATCACAAGTAGAGACAGCTTGTAGGGAGTTTGTGAGGAAGGATAGGCAGACATTAGAGCAAAGGTGCACTCAGCCTGATGGTTTAAGATGTGTCTATTTTAATGCAAGGAGTATCATAAACAAGGTGGATGAATTTAGAACGTGGATCAATACATGAAACTGTGACGTTGTGGCTATTACAAAGACGTGGATGTCTCAGGAGCAGGAATGGCTGCTGAGCATGCCAGGCTCTAGATGTTTCAAAAAGAACAGAGAGGGAGGCAAAAGAGATGGGGGTGTGCATTGCTAATTAGTGATAGTGTCATGGCTGCAGAAAAGGAGGAAGTCCTGGTGGGGGAGCTGACTGCATTCACCCTATTATGTCCCCCATTATTTTATATATCTCTATAAGATCACCTCTCAGTTTCCTACACTCCAAGGAATAAAGTCCTGACCTATATATAATCTCTCTATAACTCAGTGTCTCGAGTTCTGGCAATATCTTTGTAAATCTTTTCCTGTTTAAGAACATCTTCCCTACAGCAAGGCAACCAAAACTAAACACAATATTCCAAGTGTAGCATCACCAACATCTTGTCCGATTGCAGCATCACATTCCAATTCCTCAGTGTTGTGGAGCTGCTCCAGTGTTCCAGGGCTGCGTTGAGATGAACGTCACTCCTCAGCTCTAGTCAGGGCTAGTCACTTATTTTTCTAAATCTGTTATCTTCTCATTTTTTTAAAGTCTGAGCTTTAAAAGTAGACTAGATTGACTGCGACAGAATAAAACACCTGCACTGCGGCGTTTAAGTAGGAATGGGAAAAAAATGGCATTTTGTTTGCTATTCCAATGTAATTGCTGTTGATATGTAAAGCATTATGTTAGCCTGCTTCAGTACAAGGCAGAAAAACATCACTGAATCAATGACCAATTTGTTCAAGTTCTGATTAAACAAACAAATTTAGTCAGACTCCTGACAAATTCTACCTGCTCATTAACTGCTGCCATGGAACAGCTGGGCACCATTTAACATACTGCTCATACGCCATCTATAAGTTCTTTGATAATGCCACTGTTGTTGGCAGAATCTCAAGTGGTAACAAGGAAATGTACTAGAGTGAGGTAGATCAGCTGGTTGAGTGATGTTGCAAGAACAAACTTGCACTCAACGTCAAGACCAAGGAACTAACTGTAGACTCCAGGAAGAGGAAGTTGGGAGAACACACACCAATCATCACTTGGGGGTGTTACTTTCATGTTCCTATGGGTCAGCACCTCAGAGGATGCAATCATGATGACTGTACTTCATTAGGAGTCTGAGGAAATTTGTTACATCACCAAAATTTCTGCAGATGTACCGTGAAGAGCATTCTAACTGCTCACAGCACCATCTGGTATAGAGGCTTGAAAGAGGCTCCAAAGGGTTGTAGACTCAGCTAGTTCCACCACAGACACATGCGTCCCCACCATTGAAGACAATATTCAAAATATGGTGCCTCAAGGAAGTGGCATCTATCATTAAGGACCCCCACCACCTGGTACATGCTCTCTTCTTGTAACCACCATCAGGGAGGAGATACAGGAGTCTGAAGACACACACTCAAAGTTTTAGGAACAGTTTCTTGCCCTCTGCCATTAGATTCATGAACTACATGAATACTACCTTGCAATTCCTCTTTTGCACTATGTATTTATTTGTTCATTTGTTTATTATCTATTTACTTATTTATTATTGCAACTTACAGTAATTTGTTATGCTGCACTATATTGATGCCACAAAACAACAAATTTTGTCAGTAAGAATAATTGTGATTCTGCTTCTGTTTTGGAATCAATATGTCATCTGGCAAACAGCATCTCCAAGGGAACGATTCCTTTGTGCCTCCCTAGATGATGTACTCAGCATTTGGAAGGAATTTTGAGTTTCACACCTTTGCACAAATGAGACAACAGTTCTTCCAACTTTAATTGGCATTTCTTGACACATTGCGAATAGCATAGTTATGTACAGCAACTGCAAAACATTAATTCTGTTGCATAAAGATCAAGCCAGCATAATAACCTGTGAAAATATATGAAGCATTCCTACCACTACTCATTTGCTCTTTCACTCCTTCATTAATAAACTTGTTTGCCAGTTAAAGCCTAATTAGAACATCAACAACTTGAATTTATATATGGCCTTTGACACAGTAAAAAAAACACAAGGCATTCAACTAGAATGAAAACAAAATTTGACACCTCAGCACACAAGGAATTAATAAGCCCAAAAGCTTGCTCCAAGAGGTAAGTTTCAGCAAACATCTTAAAGGAACGGAGAAAAATAGAAAGGAAGAATCTTTTTAGTAGGGAATTCCAAGGTTTAAAGTCCTTGGCAGGTGCAGGTATAATAGTCAAATGTTTCCAATATGCATTTTGCTGCCTTTCAAAGATAGAAAGCATCTCAAATGATCACATAGTAGCTGAAGTAAAGTAAAGAGATTTGTGGTATATTTCCTGAATCCATATCTTTCTCTGGATTTTCTGGAAATAGAACCAGTCTCCTTGGCCAATTAGGAGCTATAGATACCATTAACACACGAGATCCTGCAGATGCTGGAAATCCAGAGCAACACACACAAAATGCTGGAGGAACTCAGCAGATCAGTTAGTATCTATGGAACTGAATAGACAGACAACATTTCGGGCCAAGACCTTTCATCAGGACTGGAAAGGAGGAGGAAGGATGCCAGAATAAGAAGGAAAGGGGAGGGGAAGGACAAGCTAGCAGGTGATATGTTGAGCAAAGTGGGTGAGGGAATTGATATGAGGCAGGAAGCTGGGAGATGATGAGGAAAATGCAAAGGGCTAGAGAAGAAGGAATCTGAGAGTAGAGGAGAGTGGATCATGTTCAAGTTCAAGTTTAATTGATATTCAACTGTATCTGAATATCCATGAACATAGCCAAACAAAACAGCATTACTCTGCAACCAAGGTGCAAAACACAGAACTAACAGTCATACATAGCACAAAGCACACAGAAGATATCAGTAAAATACAGTCACACAAAAATATATAGTCAAAGACCCTGAGTCCATGAATGTTGCAGGAGTCTGCAGTCGAACATAATATAGCCTGTCGGCTGCCGAGTGAACACTGGGGGGGCTGCTCCAAGTTCAATTTGAACGCAATGGCAAACCACCCCCAGTGGAGCATGCCAACTCCGATCTCTCTCTCCTGGGTGGCTATAAACAGGCCTACGCAACTCCCCCGCTGTCCACCAACAAATCAATAAATTGGACTTGCAGCATTCCACATTAACAATATCCAACAGGGCCTTACAATCATTAGAAAAGCGACTCAAATGGTCGCTCACTGTTAGAATGCACACCTCCTTCACACATCGACTTCATTGACGCCGACAGCAGCACGATCTACACCAGGTCCAGCTCCTTCAGCTTCTCCACCAACCAGCAACTCGCTGATGAGGTTGACTTCCAAAGCTTTAAGCTCTTAACGTCCAGCAGGATCCTGTGATCATAAAAATCATGTTTAAAAAGGATAATAACACCTTTGTTGACCCCACAGAAGCAACTGCAATTGAAAGCGTCGCCATCTTACCGGAAGGGAAGGCTGAGGGATGTTAGGGGGAGGTGATAGGCAGGTGAGGTGAAGAGTTAAGAGGCCAGTGTGGGGAAATGAAGACGAGGGAAGGGAGAGGGGAAAAGAACCAAAAGTTGGAGAAATCGATGTTCATGCTCTCAGGTTGGAGGTTGCTTGATAAAATATGAGGAGTTGCTCCTCCTACCCGAGACTGGCCTCATCATGGCAGAAGACAGTTACCATTCAAGGATGGTTTGAGGTATTTAATAATGGTCTTCCAAACATTTTATGAATAGGCAAACAACAAACCATGAAGAAATGAAACCATGCATCTAAACCTCAAAATGAGATACTTTGGACAAGAAATAAATATTATATTTCTTCACTTTTTAATGCTGGTGTGCTCATTGTACATAAAACAGATTAAAGTAAAGTTTCTTAGACTTCTGCTACTCATTTACGTGCAGATTGGAGAGGAATCTTAAATTAAGTTAGAAAGGTTTCTTGAATATTCTAGATATAAATCAATAAAAGTAATATCCATCAAAAAGAATAGAACAGCTCCCTTATTAACTTTAGATAATATTACCTGAAGAGAATATTACACAAAACAGGGTTCATTATATCTATGAAAAGCTGTCACTGAGCCAGATGCACATTACGTGGCATGTGTTACTAAACCTTATAATATTGTAAAAACATTGGAAGAACGAGTAGGAATTTTGAACTTTGACATAAAGCCATTGGCTTGCCAAAGATGCCCAGAATTTAGAGGTTCAGACTTTATTTCATACTTGCTCATTTTGAATGATGAAAAATAATAAAGCAAGTCAACTGAAAGATGGTACCTGAGGAAAGGAGAGATGGAAGATCCTGGGATAGGGCAAAGGAAGGATGACAAGAGGCCATGTTTTCTTTTGTCAATTCACCAAAACATTATTCCTCTCTCCTGTAATAACCACACTGTGGCCAGTACAGGTGGAAGTGATATACTTGGGATGCTTTTAATGTATTACCTGAACATTAAAGTGACTTTAATCTGATTAGATCATGCCAGCTATGATTTCCAGTTGAGATTATGTCCATCAGGAAGTTTTCTTGAGTGTTTTCATGAGCTATTCACTATCACGGCATCATCATTCCCAGTATCAGTTGCACACCAAATGGCATCATAGGTCACCTGGTGCTTGCTCCATTGCTTTGTAAATTGGAGTTCTCTGGCTGCAATATGACATTGGTAAAGTACTCATAAAAGGATGAGGAACACGTCTCCCTTGGACGAACGGCAATAAACAAATGATAAGCACTTGCACACCAGTGATTTTTACATAGCATCTACCAGGCTCCAAAAAGCCATCTCATAGGCATTCTAGAAATTTCCCCCTCTTGGGATCCAGCACCAACTTGAATTTCACAATCTAATGCATATTGAAATCCCCCATGACTATTGTAACATTGCCCTTTTGGCATGCATTTTCTATCTTCCTTTGGAGGAGTCCCTTGCTAGGAGTCTTACTACAGATTGCCTTTGTAAACCAACTACCTCATCCTCAGCAATATCACCCTGGTTCCCATCCTCCTGCCAAATTAGCTTGATTCGCAGCACACTTTAACCCTTGTTATTCGACCATGAAGAATGCTTACTGTGTCACCCCATGCCCACAGTTTCAAATGTCCAATCATCTGGCTGTTCTTCTATCCCAGCGTATAGGCAAATACTAAAGACCACAGCACCAGAGGTGAGGACCAAGAAGGTATTGTGAAGTTGGTGGAGTAGTGAGTACAGGACTGCTTTAAGTTTGTAGACTGGACATTATTCCGGGATTCATCTTTGAGTCTGAATGAATACTCCACAGTTGTCACTGACTTCATCAAGACCTATGTGGATGAGTGTTGCCTTTGAGAATGTACCAGACGTACCCAATCCAACAACTGTGGATGTACCAGGAAATTCATAGTCTGCTGAGGGCTAGATCTGTGGCATTCAAGAACAGTGATCCTGAACTGTACAAAAAACTCAGGTGTGTAAGGGCAAGAAAATGAGACTAATTTAGTTTAGAGATAGAATTGGATGCACGTCATGTCAGCTCTGGCGAGATTTGCAGGCTTTTACTTCCAACAAAGTGAAACTTAACATCATAAAAGGCTGAGATTCTTCACTTCCACATGAGCCCAACATCTTTTATGCATGCTCCAAAACAGAGAATAAAACTACGTCTGTATGAATCCCTGCAACACCCTAACCTCATGACTCTATCTTGGAGGCCGACTTCAGAACAACTTTCAAGACGATTTACACTCACATGTTCAACACAATGATACACCCAGGTCTAATCAATAAGCTCTAAGATGTGGTGCACCATACCTCCCTCTGCAACTGGATCCTTGACTTTCTCACCAGGAGACCACAGTCTGTGGAGATCAAAATTAACATCTCCTCCTCACTGACAATAAAGGATGTGAGCTTAGCTCATTTTTCTACTCTTTCTACACCCATGTTTGTGTGGCTAGGCACAGCTCAAATTCCATCAATAAGTTTGCTGACAGCATACTGTTGTTGGCAGAATTTCTAATGGTGACAAGGAGGCATACAGAAGGAAGACAGATCAGCTGGTTGAGTTGCGTTGCAGCAACAACCTTGCACTCAACATTCGTAAGACCAAGGAATTGATTGTGGATTTCAGGAAGGGAAGTCAAGGGGACACACACCAGTTCTTATTGAGGGATCAGAAGTGGAAAGGGTAAGTAGTTTCCAATTCCTGAGTGTCAACATCTCTGAGGATCTATCCTGGGTCAAACATATTGATGCAATTACAAAGAAGACATGACAGCTATATTTCATTAGGAGTTTGATGTGATTTGGTATGTCACCAAGGACACTCTCAAATTTCTACAGATGTACCACAGAGAGCATTCTAACTGGTTGCATCGCCATCTGGTATGGAGGGGCCTCTGCACAGCATCTGAAAAAGCTGCCGAAAGATATAAACTCAGACTGCTCCAACAGGGCCTTCAGTCTCCGCAACATCCAAGACACCTTCAAGGATGATGCCTCAAGAAGGTGGCATGCTTTGTTAAGGACTCCTGTCACTTAGGGCATGCCCTCTTCTCACTGCTACCATCGACGAGGAGGTACAAGAGCCTGAAGACACACACTGAACATTTCAGAAACAGCTTCTTTCCCTCATGGTAGGACAATGAACCCATGAACATTATCTCAGTTTCTTTCTCTCTTTTTTAGCATTATTTGTAATTTATATTTTTTATTATGATGGACTGCAATGTACTGTTGCTGTAAAACTGCAGACTTCACAGCATATGCCACTGATTCTGATTCTGAGGTCATACACTTTGGTAAGAGGAATCAAAAGTCAGATTATCTAAAAAAGAAAAAAAAAGGCTGAGTGAAGTACAGAGAGAACAAAGTCTTCTTGTGTTTGACTCACAAGAAGTTCGCAGGCAAATGCGGCACCTACGTAGTTAAGAGATGAAATAGCTTATTGGCTTTTATTGCAAAGGGGTTGGAATTAAGAAATAGGGAAGATTTTTTACAATTGTACAGAGTATGGCCAAGGCCACAGCTGGAGTAACATAGCAACACATACAAAATGCTGGACACACTCAGCAGATCAGGTCTCCTGTGTTTGAGCTGGGTTACTGTTTTAATCCCCTTGCCTAAGAAAAAATATGATAGCATTGATAAACTATATATTTCAAAAAAGGACCTAGTGCTTTCCTGGAATATATGATGAATAAACTCTTCTCAGGCCTCCAGCTGGGTACAGGTATCAATTATAACCGATGTTTCAATGACAAACTCTCATCTTCATCAAGGATGATACCTGGGCATATCTAGTCCAGTGGTATTTATCCCCCATCGTCTGTCCCTCCTGATTGGTTAGCCCTCATCCAATCAGGTTCCAATCTCCCACCTTGTTTATAATTGAATTCCAGTTCTTACATAGAGTGAGACCTTCATCTTTGTTAAAATTATTTTCCTTTAGTTTTATTTCAATGGCTTCCTTTACCAGGTGGTCCCAAAAACCATTGGCACAGTACAGTAGTTTTGTCCATTCAAAGTCAATCCTATGGCCATTGTGAATGCAGTGTTCTGCTACTGCTGGTACACCTCCTGCGCTCCTTGATGGGAATTTCCACTGTGTGTCCCATCTGGCCAATATATGCTGCTCTGCATTCACAGGGAATTCTGTAAACGCCAGCCGACCTGAGTCCCAGGTTATCTTTGACCGTCATAAGCTGTGATTTAAGCTTCCGTACTGGTTTGTGGATGGTATTAATCCAGTATTTCTTCAGGATCCTGGCAATCCTCCAGAAACTATGGAAAAATATGGAGGACAGGTTGTGATGACGGGTTCCTCCTTGTTGTTAGTTTTCCTGGTTTTTCCGTTGGCCCTTTCAAAGGCCCCCAATTGATTTCCTTCACCTTATAACCATTCTGTAGGAACGTCAAAGGATAATAACTGTTTCTGAGCCTAGTGGTGTGAGTCCTGAGGTTCATGTGCCTTCTTCCTGATGGGAGCAGTGAGAAGAAAGCATGACCAGGGTGGTGGGATCCCGTGATGATAGATGCTGCTTTCCTGTGACAATGCTGTGTAGATGTGCTCAATGGAGGGGAGGGCTTTACCCATGACATACTGGGCTGTATCCACTACTTTTTGTAGGATTTTCCACTCAAGGTCTTTGGTGTTTCCATACCAGGCTACGGTGCAGCCAATCAATAAACTCTGTGCCGCACATCTAGTTCAGTTAGTCAAAGTTTAGATGTCATGCCCGATCTTCGCAAACCACTAAGAAGGGAGAAGCACTGCCATGCTTTCTTCATAATGGCATTTACATGTTGGACCCAGAACAGCTCCTCTGAAATGATAACGCCAAGGAACCTAAAGCTGCTGACCTCCACCTCTGATTCTCCAATGAGGACTGGCTCACGGACCTCAAGTTTCCTCCTCTGAGGTCAATAATCAGCTCCTTGGTCTTGCTGACATTGAATTAGAGGTTGTTGTGGCACCACTCGGACAGATTTTCAATCTCTTTCCTATATGCTGATTCATCACCATCTTTGATTAGGCCAACAGAGATGTCATCAGCAAACTTAAATGAGACATTAGAGCTTATTCGAATTCCCCTGACTTGGCGAGGAGCTGGGTCATCCACACCTCAACACTGCAATGTGTAAGGCGAGTAGAGCAGAGGACAAACCACACAGCCTTGTGGTGCACCTGTGCTGATGGAGATTGCGGAGGAGGTGTTGTTGCCAATCCAAACGGACTGGGGTCTGCAAGTGAGGAAATCGAGAATGCAATTGCACACGATCTTGAAGTTTATAAACTGGTTGTTAGGGGATTATAGAGCTGAATAATGGGCTGTAGTCAATAAAGAGCTCTCCAGATATTCCAGGGTTGAGTGAACATCTACTACCTGTTGTGCCAGTAGGCAAATTAGAAAGGATCCAAGTCGCTTCTCAGGCAGGAGTTGATATGTTTCATCACAACCTCTTAAAATAATTCATCACTGTGGATAGAAGTGCTACTGGACAATAGTCATTGAGGCAGGTTATCATATTCTTCTTGGGCATCAGTGTAATTAAAGCCGTTGAGTACCTCAGACTGTTGAAGCAAGAGGTTAAAGTAAACACAGTACAAATGAGAAGAGCTAAAGATGGTGCCAGAGGTTTTTACAGACTTGGGCGACTTCTTTCAGGACGTCCGCGAAACAGTTTAATTCATTTTCTTCTCCTTTTTTTTGTGTTTCAAAGTGGCTGGGGTCCTGTCAGAGTCTGTGATCTACAGCTACACTCAAACTATGGTTCTTCATGAGCGGTGGATTCTTGCTCTCGGACCTCAGCGATCACCTGGTGTTATGAAAGATGTGCATTTTCAAGGTGTGGATGACTCAGTTCCTCAATGCATTGCGGGAGTTTGAAACATGGAGACAGGGGGTGATGTACGCAGCTGCCAGAGGCCCCTGCATTCAACCAATCTTCTTCTCTTTCTCAGTCATGATGATGAGTGAGAGTCTGCTGGTCCTCGAGTTGGGGCACCTCGAATAAGTGATGCTGCAGATTGTAGTATCAAAACAGTGAGCTGCTGGGCTCCCCTATTGTCTGTTGCAGGAGCAATATTTCTCTCCCTCGCTAGCAAAAGAGAGAGCCTTCTGAGATGTCGAAGTGTTGTGGACAGTAGTTTTTGATGGACTCCACATCATGGTCTCTGGGGCCTTTGCTATTGCTTGCATGGTGGATGGTGGGGCCCAAAGCTTTTGCTGGAGGAAGTGGTGGGAGGGGGACGGAGGAGGGTTGATGTTTTTGGGGCTGCTTGTGCGTGGGAGGGGGAGGTGTTCTTTGGGGTTCTAACATTCTTCTGCATTCATTCTTTGGTGTTTTTCTACTGTTTCATGGATGCCTGTGAAGAGTAAGGATTTCGGGTTGTGTACTGTAACATCACTCTTTGATATTAAACTGAACCATTGAACCATTGAACCCCCCCCCAGCCAGTTGATCAGCACAGGTCTTTCATACTCAGCCAAGAACCCCATTTGGGTTGGATGCTTTTTGTGTGTTCTCCTGCCTGATAGATGCTCCACATTGGCCTCAGAGACTGAAATCACAGGATCATTGGGTTCAGTGTGAGTTTGTGATGGTTCCTCCATGTTTTGACATTCAAGGTGAGCATAGAAGGCATTGAGTTCACCTGGATGTGAAGCTCTGTTGTCACCTATGTTGCCTGATTTCATTTTGTAAGAGGTGATATCATTCAAGCCCTGCCACATCTGTTGATTCAACTTTATTTGCCTCTTCATGAGATGGCTTTTCCGAGATTCAACCTTGTCCTCTTTTAACCTTGTTGGTTGCCAGACTTGAATGCCTTTGATCTGTCCCTAAACAGATTGTGGATTTCATGCTTTACCCATGGCTTCTGGTTGTTTTAGAAGGCTCTGAATGATTTTGTAGGGACGCACTTATCTACGATAGTTTTTATAAAGTCCATGACAGCTACAGTAGTTTCATTCACTTCCACAAATGAGTCAATGAACGCAACCTGGTCCACCATCTCGAAGTAATTCAATAGACACTCCTCTGACTCTTGTGACAACTCCTTTGTTGTGCTAACCTCTGGAGCCTTGCTCCAGAGCCTCTGCCTGTACGCATGTAGGAGAAGGACAGTCATCCCAAACTGCAGTCTGGGAATGGAATGGTAGGCCTTCCTTATTTTCATTTAGCAGTGGTCTAGTGTGTTGAGATAGCTGGTCTGAAGGGCAGGGAATTGCACAGGGATTTCTTCAAACAAGCATAATTGAAATCCCTAACTATGATTTGAAATGTGTCATGTGGACTGTTTTTTGTTAGGTGACAGCATCATGCAGTATCTCAAGTGTTTGAATACGGTTGACCATTGTAAACTGTGGTCAGGATCATGGAAGATCTCCAGGTAAACAGAACAGTCATCATTTGATTATTAGGTGGTCAAGGTCATGTGAACAAAAAGATGAACAAAACTGCCACATCAAAGCACCACAGAGAGTTTATCATGAAACACACACATCCGCGTTCTGCCTTTTCCAAATCAGCATTTTAGGCCATGCTGTGTATCGAGAAACCTTTGGGCCTAATCGCCATATCTGGCGTACTCTGAGTAAGTCATGTCTCAGTAAAACACAGAACACTACACTTTTTCATCCCCCTTCAATCAGAATCAGAATCAGAATCAGAATCAGACTTTAATCGCCAAGTACCTATGCACATACAAGGAATTTACTTCCGGCAGATGTTGTCTCTCTGCTCATAACAATAATAATGATAAATATTATCAATATACAAATTATCATATACAGCAATCTTGCCCTCAGGTCGGCTATTTTGTTCTCCAGTGACTGAACAGTTGCTAACAAGATGCTGGGGAGAGGAAGCCTCATCTCTCTGTTTCAGACCGGCGTAGAGCACCACCCCCCTGCCTCGCTTCTGGCTATAGCAATGAACCTTCACCCACTTAAACATGCAGTACCTGCTTGGTTGAGAGTTAAGTCCATCGAGTCCTCCAGAAGATCGTGATATCTGTAGTTCATTAAGTCAATTTAAAAGTATGTGGCTTAAAGGGAAATTATCTGCTGCAGATTGCAGTGAGAGTATTTCAAAAGAGGTATATTTAGAAGCATTGTACAGAGCTCACAGAATGGTTCAATGCAATGGTTCACCGGCACCATCACACCATCGTGATATTGCATGGTCGAGCAGGTCTGAAGAGCCAGGTGGCCTATTCCTGATCTTATTACCTTGTGTTCTGAGTCCTTATGTCTTTGGCATAGATACTGTGCAATTCCAGCTCCCCACTGAAATAAAATGTTGAAATCCCTCTTGCTAATGACATTTCAAATCGCCAGTGAATCCTTTTTGTTACTTATCTTTGCCTTGGATCTGCAAATTGCTGAAACGTGACTTTGAGTCTAATGGAAACATTTGGTTGTTCTCATCACTGCAGTGAGTAACAGCTATTGAAATAAAGGAACATGGTTCATTTCATCAAATGTGTCACTCCTTGAAGTTTGCTATAGCTCTTTGACTATGGACTGTATCTATACCCCATTTACTTGCTAATGAAACTGTCATACTTGAATGCCATTTCTATCAACACAGCAAATTTGCATACAAGTTTGAATTACAGGTTTAGTGTGTTGAATAGGTGTGATTGAACTTGATGTCTCCCTGTCTACATATTCCTATCTATTGAGTACAGCAGAATTTTTAGAGGCCCAAAAGTGCAAAGAAAGAATAATTTTCTCAACAAAATAACTACCGGTAATCTTGATTTTGATTCTTTGTCCAAAAGTTACATATTTTAGCATTATCTATTGGCCTCAGATGAAAGGAGACTTTCAAACTCCAAACAGCTTCAAACAACATTTGTCAGTCCAAAAAAAAATTGTATTCCTTTTTATACAGGCAGATTTGATCATTTTACACTCTTGCAATATCACATCTGATGTAATCCCCAGCATATCTTTCGCTTTGAAGATCTGACCCCTGCATTATGGGGTTGGGGGGAATCGCTTAATGGCAAATGATCCATATTGTAGATTTTTTGTAACACAAAACCATATTCATGATTCAGAAACGAGTTGAAAAAAAAATAACCCTGTGCTTTTTTATTCACTTTTCTAAAAACAAATTCTGTAAGTGTGGATTTCATTCCGTATCTTAAGTTTCAGTGCCTGCAGAAATTACAGGGGCAAAGGCAGGGAGACATTTAAAACATCCTCAACGACGCGCGAGGTGTCAGAGTTAACACCACTGTGTCCTGCTGCGCTCTGCACTCTTTTTAATGCACACAGAGGCAGGTGTTATCTGGAATTCCGTGCAAGAGATGACAGGAGAAGAATTAGGGAAAATCAGTTTTGATGCTACAAGGTCACTCAGTGGGAATCATCAATAACCTCCAATAATCCTGATGAAAGTCTGTTTAGAATTCAATCATCATTGCCGCTTTATAAGGTTGTGCCAAATATAATAATGTTCAGAATATCTGCGTCAGAGTAAAATTAAGTTCACTGTGAAGTTCACTTGGAGATATACTGTATATTGAGGTTTCAGATTTCTGCCACAAATTGGGCCTGTTAGTGTTACTTTGTTACAATATAGGCATAATAAAACACTCCTCTGGCCAACACAAATGATATCCATATACACAAATACATAGAACCATATGTCCATGTATTTAGAAATACTTCAGCAATGTGCTTCAGCACTGAAATAAATAAAACTTTGTAACGTTTCTTCTTGAGGACAGTGAACACCAAATGAACACCATGGGATTCTAAAGCATCCTTTGCACCTCATATTCGACTGATGATGTGAAAATATGCATTAATATTTGTCATCAATTGTGAAATCAATACACTTATACTCGGATGTGATGTATGCCTTACAGATTAGAACGTGATGCCACATTTGAAAGCGATGCACACAACGAGGGGCATAGAAGCAGATTTCAGAGTTGTGGGATAGACTGGTAGAATGGACAAACACATGGCAGATAACACTTAACACAGAAAAATGTGAAGCATTCCATTTCTGTAAAGACAATTTGGAGAGGAAATGCAAGTTGGAGGATGAGATTCTAAAATGGATAGGGGAGCAATTAGTTCTGGAAATATATATGTATAAATTATATACCGACATACTTGCACTAAAATTGACTTTGTGGTTTCTTTGGTTCAAGAGTCATAGAGAGCACTACAGCACAGAAATAGGACCTTTAGTGCAATGCCATAATATTATTCTGCCTAGCCCCATCAACCTGCACCTGAACCATAGCCCTTCATAACACTCATGTCCATGAACCTATCCAAATTTCTCTTAAATGTTGAAATCAAATTCACATCCACACTTCCGCTGGCAGGTCGTTCCACACTCTCCGCCTCTGAGTTAAGAAGTTCTCCCTCATGTTCCCCTTAAGCATTTCACCTTTCACCTTCATAGACAATAGACAATAGACAGTAGGTGCAGGAGTAGGCCATTCGGCCCTTCTAGCCAGCACCGCCATTCACTGTCATCATGGCTGATCATACACAATCAGTACCCCGTTACTGCCCTCTCCCCATATCCCTTGACCCCGCTATCTATAAGAGCTCTATCTAACTCTCTCTTGAATGCATCCAGAGACTTGGCCTCCACTGCCTTCTGAGGCAGAGCATTCCACATATCCCCCACTCTCTGGGTGAAAAAGTTTTTCCGCATCTCTGTTCTAAATGGCCTATCCCTTATTCTTAAACTGTGGCCTCTAGTTCTGGACTCACCCATCAGCGGGAACATGCTTCCTGCCTCCAGTGTGTCCAATCCCTTAATAATCTTATATGTTTCAATCAGATCCCCTCTCATCCTTCTAAATTCCAGTGTATACAAGCCCAATCTTTCAACATATGACAGTCCCTCCATTCCGGGAATTAACCTTGTGAACCTACACTGCACTCCCTCAATAGCAAGAATATCCTTCCACAAATTTGGAGACCAAAACTGCACACAATACTCCAGGTGGGGTCTCACCAGGGCCTTGTACAGCTGCAGAAGGACCTCTTTATTCCTATACTCAATTCCTCTTGTTATAAAAGCCAGCATCCCATTAGCTTTCTTCACTGCCTGCTGACCCTGCATGCTTGCTTTCATTGACTGATGTACAAGAACACCTAGATCTCGTTGTACTTCCCCTTTTCTTAACTTGACTCCATTTAGATAGTAATCTGCCTTCCTGTTCTTGCCACCAAAGTGGATAACCTCACATTTATCCACATTAAACTGCATCTACCATACATTTGCCCACTCACCCAACCTGTCCAAGTCACCCTGCATTCTCATAACATCCTCCTGCCATTTCACACTGCCATCCAGCTTTGTGTCATCAGCAAATTTGCTAACGTTAATTTTAATCCCTTCATCTAAATCATTAATGTATATTGTAAACAGCTGCGGTCCCAGCACCAAACCTTGCGGTACCCCACTGGTCACACCCTGCCATTCCGAAAGGGACCCGTTAATCACTACTCTTTGTTTCCTGTCAGCCAGCCAATTTTCAATCCATGTCAGTACTCTGCCCCCAATACCATGTGCCCTAATTTTGCCCACTAATCTCCTATGTGGGACTTTATCAAAAGCTTTCTGGAAGTCCAGGTACACTACATCCACTGGCTCTCCCTTGTCCATTTTCATAGTTACATCCTCAAAAAACTCCAGAAGATTAGTCAAGCATGATTTTCCCTTCATAAATCCATGCTGACTCTGACTGATCCTTCTACTGCTATCCAAATGTGTCG
Organism: Hemitrygon akajei; assembly: GCF_048418815.1. NCBI lineage: Eukaryota > Metazoa > Chordata > Chondrichthyes > Myliobatiformes > Dasyatidae > Hemitrygon > Hemitrygon akajei. The sequence continues at coordinate 40,837,085 of NC_133143.1, read as the reverse complement.
TAATTTCCTCTTTTATAATTGACTCCAGCATCTTTCCCACCACTGACATCAGGCTAACCGGTCTATAGTTCCCTGTTTTCTCTCTCCCTCCTTTCTTGAAAAGTGGGACAACATTAAGCACCCTCCAATCAGCAGGAACTGTTCCTGAATCTATAGAACATTGGAAAATGATTACCAATGCGTAATCATTTAATCCATGACCTCTAGTTCAGGTCTCACCCGACTTCAGTGGAAAAAACCTGTTTGCATTTATCCAATCTATACCTTTCATAATTTTTTTAAATTAGTTTTTTATGCATTTTCTACATTGCTACAGATTTTAAAAAACCCAAATCAAAATGAAGAAAATTAATACAGTGCAAAAATAAACATACAATAATAATATAATACAAAAAAGATAATTGAGAAAGCACCCAAATTGAAGACATATAAAATTGGTATCCTCCCCAAGCCCCACAACAACAAAAAACTCCAGACCAACCACAACACAATATAGAGAATATAAATCAGGACATTCAAACCCCCAAAACTGTAAATACACTTTAAAAACAGAAGATAATAATGCCTACTACCAAAAAAAAAGAGCTGAAAACAAGGGACCGAAAAAAAAACCTTAATTAAGAGGAAGGTTATGAAAGTACTCAATAAAAGGTCCCCAGACCTTATGGAACTTTATATCCGAATTAAGAACTGAATAATGAATTTTTTCAAGGTCTAAGCAGGACATAATATCATTAAGCCATTGAGCATGTGTGGGCGGGGCAACATCTCTCCATCTAAGGAGGATTAAACGTCTAGCCAGAAGAGAAGCAAAAGATAATATTCGACACTTAGTCGAACTCAAACGTAAATCTGTCTCACCCAAAAAACCAAACAAAGCAATTAAAGGGTTAGGTTCTAAGTGGTGATTCAGAATATAAGATAAAGTTATAAAGACATCTTTCCAAAACTTCTCCAAGCTAGACCTTTCATAATTTTATATACCTCTATCAAATCTCTTCTCATTCTCCTGCACTCCAGGGAATTATATTCTAACCTACTCAACCTTTAATTGTGTTCTTTTTATAGATACCACCTTTAAGCTGTTCCTATGAATGCTGCTTACATGATGCTATCTACCTGTGATCTGCTGCAAGTGTGCATCTGTGTAGACGTGTACTTGTGCATATGGCAATAATCGCAACTTTGACTTCAGCATTGATAGTGGCAATGCAGGTCGACCATTTTAAGCCTCTGCTTTTAAAACTGAGATGTAGAATACAAGAGCAAAGTTGTCATGATGAACATTTATAAAACACTAGTATGGTGTCACGAATCCCTTGACAAGTTGAAAAGGACCAGCAGAAATGGAACACACCTGGAGTCTGGTTTACTATAAATTAAGACTATATTTATTACTACTACGAAATAATATCATTAAAAGGGGATAATACGATACAGGTTATAAACTATTATATACATATATATATCTCTGTAAATGTGTGTGTGTGGATACAAAGATAATAGTCCCGGAGGCAGATATCAGTCTTACGGTGTCAGGTAAGTCTAAGCAGTTCAGTTCACTTTGTGTTGCATTGAGTTGAATTGATGGAGAGAGAGAGAGTTAATTGAGTTGATGTTTACGTTGGCAGCTTTAGTTGTTCTTGCTTCCGAAGTCTTTAGAGTCACATCGTGTGAACCCCACACAGACACAGATGGACAGAGCCCCTTCGAGGGAACGGTCTACTAACCCACAGCACGAGTTCACCACCAGCAGGCCCCCACAGGCAAGCTCTTACCCGCACTGGTAATTACGGGTCAAAATTAATCGGTCCGTGGCCTCCACCCTCATGGTGGTCTTAAACTCCACCAGTGGTTTCTCGGGTAGCTTCCGCAATTCTCCCGTGTGGTGTCTCCTCTGCTGTTATCAGACCAAAAGCCTCAACGTTTATAATCCATTCAAAATTCCAGCCGTCCGTTAGCTCAACCACTCTGAGCTGTTACCATGGTGACTTCCCAGGCTCGTGTCTCAGCTGGCGCCGTACTCTCTCTCAAGGTCACAGTTAAAAGTGTTATCAAAACCAAGTCAGAGTCCTCTCTCTCTTTTAATTGTCTCCTTGTTCATTAGACTGCTGAATTTTCCAGCAGTTTCTCACCTGCGTGACAATGGTTACAGCTGAAGTGTTATCTCCAGGCTTGGTCACCAGACTTATAATACCTGGCAATTGTAGAGTGGGTACAGATGATCAAGGGCCTTAGTTACAGTACGTCGGTATGCAGGAGAATCCTGAATGGACTCAGTGTAATAGAGGGGGCAGAGAGGAAATCACATAATGATCAGATGATAGCATTCCTGGTTAATGAAGAATCTAGAAAGAGAAGGGGAAGAGAGTGAGTGAGAGAGAGAGAGAGAGAGGGGTGGGGAAGAGGAGAAAGAGAGAGAGAAAAAAGTAAGAGCATGGAATTCCGGCAGACATGGAATTATGGCTATCTGCAATAGAATCAGAATCAGGTTTATTATCACTGGTGCAGTACACGTCGTGAAATTTGTTTTGTGGCAACAGTACAATGCAATGCCTAAAAAACATTACTGTAAGTTACCAGAAATATATTTAAAAATAAATAAATAAATAAATAATGCTAAACCAGAGCAGTGCTCATTGTCCATTCAGAAACCTGATGGCAAAGGGGAAGAAAGTAACGTAAGTAATTTGTTTTAACGCGTTGACTGGTTGTGGTCTGATGTGCTGTCAGGTGTGTATTGGATGCAGACTCATTTGTGTCCTTCAAAAGGGAACTGGATAAACAGTTGATAGGAATAAAAGTACAGAACTACGGAAGAGAACAGAGGAGTGGATTGGGGACATGGGCAAGATAAGCAAAGTGTCTTCCTGCAATCTGTGTCCTGACGAAGGGTCCCGGCCCGAAACGTCGACAGTGCTTCTTCCTATAGATGCTGCCTGGCCAGCTGCGTTCCACCAGCATTTTGTGTGTGTTGCTTGAATTTCCAGCATCTGCAGATTTCCTCATCTTCCTGCAATCTTGTACCTTTTTGTTACTCTGTGATTCAGTCTTAGTCATACTAACAATGTAATTAGCTTCAGATCCCATTCATTCTAGATTAATTTGTTGTTGTCATGTTTGTTCACTTACTTTGTTTTTTTTACCCTGTATCTTAACCCAATCTTCTTTTCCATATTTTTATTCACTTCCTATATTTGTTTTAACATGAAATTTTCCACTCTAAAACAAGCTTAACTCTTTCAAATTAAAATGAGGCAATTTTGCTGCAGTCATACTGACAGGAACACACGGGGCTGAAAGTCAATTTTTGCACTAGAGATCTGACGTAATCAAAGCGATTTCTCTTCAGTATATACTGCACCTGTTACACATTCCTGCATGCCAGAATTAGCCTCTCCTGCTGTGCTGAATCAAAAGATAGGTCACAGCCACTGGTTTCATGTTATGCCCCCAAAAGCTCTTTTCTGATGACTAGCTTTACTTTTTCATGACTGCCTTTCTTTCTGAATAATTTTGCACAGATTTCCATTCTTATCTTGTTACATGTTAACAAAATCTGAACAATAAAAACCCCGTCTTTGTTACACCTATATTTGAATATTACTGAAATAGCTATATAGCTATATTTAAACATAACAAATTTTATATTAAAAATAGAATCATCACTTTATTATAAAGTGCTGTTTTTTTATTGAGATAAGCAGTCAACTTTGTTGCTTCAACATTTTATCAAGCTGTTTCAGTTTGCAATATGGTTCTGGTTATTGGGTTAAAGCTAATTTATTGTTCTAACAGTAAATCTGTCAACAGTAAATTAATTCTCTTAAATAAATGTAAGCAAGATTGAGATAATTTTGTCAAATTAATGACCTAGGAAGGAACTGTTTGACTCATTTGAATTAGTATGTGTCCCTCATTGAGTTAATGGATATGAGAACTAATGCTCTAATGTTGCTATCGAACCACAGAGCAGAATTCTTACTCCAAAGGATAAGGTTGTTCAGCCCAATGATTCTGTGCCATCTCTTTGTAGAGTAATCACTCAATCATTCTCATTATCCTCTCCACAGCCTTGCAAATATTTTACTTTTAAATATTCAGCTAGATTCTTTTGAAAAGCACAATTGAGTTTGCCTTCACACATCAAGACATAACTTTCTTTCTTTTCCAGGCACTTTGAATCTGTGTCTCTTGATCCAGCCTGCAAATATGAACAAGCTTGTTCTATTAACCCAGTGCTAACTTCAGTAATTTTAACTGGGAATAGTTAATACACTGGATCTGTGATCTAATGAAGTCATGAGTCAATGGCTGAATATGTTCTTGGTCTGTGGTTAAGAGAAGAAGCTACAAGTTCTCCCCAGCTTATGAACACCCAACTTGTGAACAGCCTCTACTTATGAACGAGTGTTTGGGGGACTGAGTTTTCCAGCTGCTGTGGGGCTGCAGGCATCAGTTTCTAATTCAGATTCAGATGTTCAGATTTAAATATCACATGCACATTGAAACATACAATGAAAAGCACTTGTGTAAACAAGCAACACCTCCAAGGATCTGTTAGGGGCAGCACACAAGAGTCGTGACGCATTCTAGCATCTACATAGCATGCCCACCGTGCTTGGCAGAACAACACAGAACGCAACACAGCAGAATATATTAAGCAACAACAGCAAAACAGGACCAATTCCTCACTCCCTCCCACCCACCTACATGCACAGTGCTCTAACCTCGGCTCAGGCTGTCTGTGGCCTCCAGCCTCCAGCAGACTCATGGATTTGCAGACACTGGGCCTTCAGCTTTCCCAGTAGCCTCACAGAGATTCAGGGTCTTAAGGCTACAGCCGCTGGGTCTCGACTCCTGGACTTCCAATTGACCTTGGGTCTTTGGTTGTGGTGTCAACTCAGGACTCACAGATGATGACATATGAGGAACCCTGGATAAGGGTCCAAACTTGAGACCTTGAATGCCAGACTTGCCAATGAGGGGCCCCAAACTCTGGGTCCTGAACTCCGGTCACAAGATTTGCATACCTAGGGAGTCAATAGCCCTCATGCCTCCTGCCCGTAAGGAACTCCGATCCCAGAATCCACCAACAACTCATTGACCTAGGTGGGGAGGAACTACCAACCCTCATTCTCACTGGTCTGGTGGTTCAACATCTGACCACATCCATGTCACTGACTTTTGAATGCAGAGAGAGGCTTAGACTCTGGCCTGTTCTCTAATTGCCCCCGACCTGTTCCTAAAACCGTAACTTGCTCCCTAACTCCCCCCTTTGTCCTCAAAACCATTTTTACCAACCTAAAAGAACCTAACAAATAACTATGTAAATCTGAACTGCGACCTGAATGGAGGTTGCACTCATTTTCAAATGTGTCTGCACATTTCTGAGTTGTAAACTGCTTGGGTTGTGAGCAAAAGGAACTGTGCTGTGACCTTGGCTGCAAACTGAGAATCTTGACTGCAGTCAAGGTGCCGACATCATCTGCAAAGTGGCTATGCATTTTTAAAATTTGTGGAATAAACTGAGCAATTTTTATCTACAGTAATGAAAATTATCAAGAGGACTTTTATCTGCAATCTATCTGGTGGAGGTGAGTAAATATTTAAATTAAAATAAATATGACAGAAACATGTACTCATTTGGCCCCC